>NC_042615.1:711809426-712109426 GCF_901001135.1 Rhinatrema bivittatum
TAGCATGTCCACATCTGCTAGGAGACAGAGAGATGCTGAATGGCTGAGGTCACTGCAGGGGTATATTTAAGGTGACGTCAGCTTTGAAACCTGACTCAGTCTCCATCTGTTAGCAGGGTAGCACATAACTATTGGTCCTGAGTCCATCTGACTACACATAGGAAAGGACCTATTACAAAGGCAACAGAACTATATGTTTAAACAAAGTAAGAGGAAAGAGAAACCAATCTGGTTGCTAAAGGAGGTGGATGAAAAAAAAAGGCAAAAAGAACAGGGTTCAAGATGGATAATAGCATCCCAAAAAGAGGAAGACAAGAAAAAATACCTGTTAAATTGAGAGGGACACAATGAAAATAATCAGAAATCAAAGTCAGCGGAAAGAAGGGATTGCCAAAGAGGTGACAAATATTTTTCAATATATCAGAGAAAGAAGGAAGGCCCAAAGTGGTATAGTGAAATTGAACGGTCATAAGGAGAAAGACAAAGGATTGTGGAAATAAAACAATACTTCAGTTCGGTGTTCAGTGAAGACGACTCTGGATAAGACTGTTGCTGGATATCAGAACCGTAGATAGGGTTGCGGTACCTGAAATTCTGTTTACAGAATTTATGTGAAGAGCTAGGTAAACTAAAAGTGGACAAGGTCATGGGGCCAATAATACATCCCAGGATACTGCGGCAACTCAGAGATGTGCTTGCTTCAATCATCCCTGGAAACGGAGTGGTGCTGCAAGTTTGAAGAATAACAGTTCTTGGTCCCTCTTCAAAAGAGGTGCAAGAGTTCGGCTGGAATTATAGGCTGGAAAGCCTCACCTCAATGATGACAAAATTAATGGAGACTCTGCCAAGGAAAGGATAGTGCACTTTCTATAATCAGGTGGGTTGCTGGATCTGAGGCAGCATGGATTCACCAGAGGAAGGTCCTGTCAAACAAATCTGATAACTTTTTTTGATTGGGTGAATAGAGAATTGGATAAGGAACAGAGCTCAATGTGATCTACTTGGATTTGAGCAAAACTTTTGATACGGTCCCACACTGGAGGCTTATGAATAAAATTAGAAGATTGGGAGTAAGTGCCAAAGTGATGTCGTGGATTACAAACTGGTAGATTGATAAGACATAGCATGCAATGGTAATGGAACCTACTCTGAAGACTAAACAGAGTGAAGTGCCACAGGGATCAGTTTTGGGATCAATTCTGTTCAATATGTTTGTGAGCACATTGCGGAAGGGCAGAAGTCTGTCTGTCTATATTCAGATAATATTAACATCTGCAACAAGTGGACATGCTTGAAGGAGTAGAAGGAATGAAAAGTGATTTAAGAAAGTTTGAAGAGTGGTTGATGATTTGGCAACTGGAATTCGATACCAAGAAGTGCAGAGTCATGCATCAGTAATCCAAAAGAGCTATATGTAATGGGGGGGGGGGGGGGGGGGGTAAATGACTGATGTGCACGGACTAAGAGAGACCTTGGGGTACTATTATCTGGCTATCTGCAGATGGCAAAACAATGTGACAAGGCGATAGCTAAAGCCAGAACAATGTTGGGCTGCACAGAGAGAGAAATGACCAGTCAGAAGAAGGTGATAATACCCTTGTACAGGTCCTTGATAAGACCTCACCTGGAGTACTGTGTTCCATTCTGGAGACTGTATCTCAAAAAGAATAGAGACAGGATGGAGACAGTCCAGAGAAGGGCAACCAAAATGATGTGGTGTCCCTATCAGAAGACTTACTAGAATAGGCTGAAGGATCTAAATATGTAAACCCTGGAAGAGAAGATGTGCAGGGAAGATATGATACAGACCTTCAGATACCTGAAAGGTTTTAATGATGCACAATCATCAAACCTTTTCTGCAGGAAAAAAATCAGTATAACTAGAGGTAAAAAATAAAGACTCCAGGGAGGACAAATCAGAACCAACGTCAGGACATATTTCTTCACGGAGCGGGTGGTGGATGTCTAGAATCCTCTTCTGAAGGAGATGGAAAGGATAAAAATGATGAATTCAAAGGGGCATAGGATAAACACTGTGGATCCCTAAAATCTAGAGGACAGAAATGAAGAAAAGGGGGTAAACCGCACGAAGTGGCAGTTACTACCCTTAACAGAAAGCCTGGGTATTACTATTGTTAACCAATAAGCCTTGAAACATTTAACACAATTACAACATCACTCCCCTCTTCAACAGCAGGAGGGGGGGAACTGGATTCAGACGAAACCAATGTGGAGCCCCAAATTTTACAGTCTAGGGTACTGACGCGCAGACATAAGGGAAAAGCACAGGACGGCTTCTATGGCAAAGTCCAAAAGCAAAGCAGATAAGCAGCATTGTCTAAATTATCGAGAAGTCTCCTCATCCAGTAAAAAAGTATTAACTTTTCAAATGAATTCCACTATGTAAATTTGTATTTAGGTTTACCAGATAAGCAACCGCTCCTTGCTTACCTGCTCTTCTATACATTTAGAATATAAATTGTTAATCTATCCCTTTTCTTCAAACAGCCATGTTCTACTTCCCTGTTTTAATGTAACTTTCGCTTCCTGTGTTAACTGGTTTCCCCCCCTTGTTTATTGTAAACCGGTACGATAAGACCTTGCCTTGAGCATCGGTATATCAAAAGAACTTAAATAAATAAGTAAATAAATAAATAAATAATAAAAATGTTGCTATCAGAAATTTGTTATGGATTTAACAGTTGCTTGGTTTTGATTGTATATTACTATCCTTAACATAAAGCTTGGGGGTAACTGCACAGAGTGGCAGTTACTACCCTGAAGAGAATCATGGGGGTAACCTGCAGAGAATGGCAGATACTACCATAAGAAGCCTGCTGGGTAGACTGAACGGACCATTTGGTTCTTTTCTGCATCATTGGTTCCTATGTAAGTAGTATTTATTTATTGACCATATGGTCACTTGCACCTGCTTTTTCTGCATACATATTGTTTTCTGGAAAATATGAGTAAAAATTTGAAAAAGCAATTTAGGTGCATAATTTTCTCTCCCAACCTAAACATGCTCCTGGGAATGCATCCTCTCAATACCACACTGAGGAATGGAAGTTTTAACGTAGCCAGGTAACAGAGAGAATTTGTTTTCCTGCCTGCCTCTATCCCTATAAATCGCTTTGAAAATTGTGCTTCACATGTACAAAAAATAATCCATTCTTTATCTGATTATTTCAATTACAATTTTCCAAATAGCAATAATAAAGTATAATGGAGAAATTACTTACCTGATAATTTCGTTTTCCTTAGTGTAGATAGATGGACTCAGGACCAATGGGTATATAGTGTACTCCTGATAAAAGTTGGAGATGGATCAGATTTCAATCTGACGTCAGCCCTAGTACATATACCCCTGCAGGATGCCATGCTCTTCAGTATTCTCTTCGAAAAGCAATTGTGGATATGTGTGACTGAATAACTTGATTAACTTGGTTAACTTTGATTAACTTGCATAAATTGGTTAACTTGAACTGGCTGATGTGGTTATAGCTGGAGACCATCCAAACAGCGAACAGGAGCACTACTGCACGCTAGCAAACTCAGCGAACCACAGGAATGTGCAGGAAAAAATTAAATGTCCACACAAGGTTTAGAAATATAATGTTTTCATTTTGGATGGCAACTCCACAGTGTATATGACAGCAATTAAAGATGCAAAGCGGGTCCCCCGTCACTCCCAGTGACGCCATTATTTGAAGTGTACAAAGAACAACTAAAATTGTGCCTATCCCTCCCGACGCAGCCTCGCGGCAAAACACGGGTCCATGTCGGGGGACCCGCTTTGCATCTTTAATTGCTGTCATATACACTGTGGAATTGCCATCCAAAATGAAAACATTATATTTCTAAACCTCGTGTGGACATTTAATTTTTTCCTGCACATTCCTGTGGTTCGCTGAGTATAGCTGGAGACCACCAGTGCACTCATCTGAGAAACGCCGACTCCCGGTAGGTATGGGTGTCCTCATTAGAGGGAAGCTTGGCTTACCCGTGTTTGTCTTGCTCCGGTCGGGGATTGTCCCCCGAGGTTTCCGTGATTGTCGGCAGCAGTGGGCGGGATGCTGAGTCCAGGTAAGTAATTTCTCCATTTCTCAGCATGTAGCAGATGGACACAGGACCAATGGGATGCACAAAAGCTACTCCCGAACCGCGTGGGAGGCTGCCCGTGGCCCACTTAGTACTGCCCTTGCAAATGCTGTGTCCTCCTGAGCCTGAACATCCAGGCGATAGAACCTGTCACCCGCCGCCTGACAGATCTCGGCGGGTGACAGCATCTTTTTCCGCCCAGGACACTGCCTGGGCTCTAGTGGAATGGGCCTTGACTTGTAGAGGTGGAGGCTTGCCTGCCTCTACGTAGGCCGCCTTGATAACTCCTTTGATCCATCGGGCTATGGTTGCCCGTGAGGCCGCTTCCCCTTGTTTCTTCCAGCTGTGAAGGACAAAGAAGTGGTCCGTCTTTCATACGGATTCCGACCTTTCCAGATATCGGAGTAGGAGTCGCCGATGTTAAGATGGTGAAGGCAGTGAGAGTCTTCCGAGTCCTTATGCGCATCTGGCGATGGCAGCGAGATGGTTTGGTTTAGATGGAAGTGAGAACCCACTTTTGGGAGGAAGGAGGGGACCCTACGTAGCTGTATGGATCCCGGTGTGAACCTGAGGAAGGGTTCTCGACAGGACAGTGCTTAAAGCTTGGAGATGTGACGGACCGAGGAGACTGCCACTAGGAATAGTCTTCAGTGTTAGTAGTCGGACGGACAGACCGCGGGTGGGTCTGAAGGAAGCTCCTGCTAGGAAGCCTAGGACTAGATTGAGGTTCCATAAAGGTACCGGCCACTTGGGGTGGTTAGATCTTTTTGACCCCTTTCAGGAAATGGAGAGACGTTCGGAGAGAGGCTAGGCTTCCGCCCCCACCTTTGCTCTGTAGCAGGCCAACACGGCCACCTGCACCTTGATGGAGTTGAGCGACAACCCCTTCTGTAAGCCGTTCTGCAGGAATTCCAGAATTGTGGGAATTTCAACTGTCCGCGGGGATGGACGGTCTTCAGACAAGGCTTCGAATATTCTCCATATTCGTATGAAGGTTAGAGATGTGGAAAACTTGCGTGCTCAGAGCAGAGTGTCAATCACCGCCCCGAATATTCGCTCTTCTTCAGGCGTGTCCTCTCATGGCCAGACCGTAAGAGAGAATCAAGTGGGGTCTTCGTGGAGGACCGGGCTTTATTTGAGCAGATCCCTGTGAGGAGGGAGAGGGAGAGGGAGAGGGCTCCCTGTCAGTAGTCTTCGCATGTCTGCGTACCATGGCCTTCTTGGCCAGTCCGGGGCCACTAGAAGTACTGGTCCCCTGTGGTGTTCTATCTTGCAGATGATTCTGCCCAGTAGCAGCCATGGTAGGAAGGCGTATAGCAGTATTCCTGTGGCCAGGTCTGGATGAGAGCATCGATCCCTTGGGATTGTGGTTCCTGTCTGTGACTGTAGAAGTTGGGAACTTGGGCGTTTGACCGGCTTGCCAGGAGGTCCATGGCTGGTGTTCCCCAGCGGTTTACTATCAACTGAAAGGTTGTGTTCCACAGCCTCCATTCCCCTGGGCCTAGACTTTCTCTGCTGAGGAAATC
Source organism: Rhinatrema bivittatum (assembly GCF_901001135.1). Classification (NCBI taxonomy): domain Eukaryota; kingdom Metazoa; phylum Chordata; class Amphibia; order Gymnophiona; family Rhinatrematidae; genus Rhinatrema; species Rhinatrema bivittatum. The sequence goes on from NC_042615.1 coordinate 711,815,054, forward strand.
CGCAGTGACATTGTCTTTTTCCGTGATGTGGGCGGCTGAGATCTCTCGTAGGTTTGATTCCGCCCACGCCATTAGGGGGTCTATTTCCAGGGATACCTGTTGGCTTCTGGTTCCTCCCTGGTGGTTGATGTAGGCCACTGTTGTGGCGTTGTCTGACATGATTCGCCCCGGAGTCTGTGACTGAACCGTAGGCAGGCTACCCTGACTGCCCATGCTTCCAGTCGGTTGATGTTCCAACCAGACTCTTCCTTGTCCCATTGTCCCTGGGCAGTGGGCTCCCCACCCTCGTAGACTCGCATCCATGGTGAGCAGGATCCAGATCGGTGAGGATAGCCATACTCCCTTGCTCAGATAGTCTTCTTGTAGCCACCATTGTAGCTGGGTTCGAACTTCCTCTGGGAGCTGGAAGCGAACTGAGTAATTCTGTTACATCGGACCAGCGGACAGCAAACGCTGTAGCGTTCGCATGTGAGCTCTTGCCCATGGGACCACTTCCAGTGTGGATGACATGAGACCGAGGACTTGGAGGTAGTCCCACACCTTGGGAGAAAGACTGTTTAACAGGTTTCACAATTGGTTCATCAGCTTTCTTCTCCTTGTAGGAGTCAGAATCACCTTGTCTTGTCTGGTGTTGAACCAGACTCCCAGGTATTCCACAGATTGGGAGGGCTGCAGACAGCTCTTGTTTGTGTTGACCACCCACCCAAGGTTCTCCAGTAGAGTTTTGACTCTGGTGGTCGCCTGATGACTTTTCTCTGGGGATTTTGCCCTGATCAGCTGTTGGACGGCTTTATGGATCCATAAAGTCAAGAGGCCGCCAATGAAGAGTGGGTGACTCGCCAGAATGATGGCTACTGCCTCGACACAATACCCTTATTCAATAAACATTCACATGGTTACTGTGACTCCAACATCACTCTAAGCTTCAACAGCAAGAGGAAATGTGGAAAAAAGGATTTGCACTCACAAAGACGGGAGTAGCTGGCTTGTTACGGCGGTTACTACCCCAAACCAAATATCCAAATTACTACCTCCACCTTCCTCTATTCCTGATGCCTTTCAACTAGCTTGATCACTCCATTCTTATACTTCACTTTCAATGCATATCCAGCATAGTTCTCTGCTTCAACAGCAGGGGAAAAGAAAAACTGTTACTTCACACATCCAGCAGAGCTCTCTGCTTAAACGGCAGGGGAGAAGAAAAAAGGGTTTGCACTCACAAAGCGGGGAGTAGCTGGCTTGTTACGGCGGTTACTACCCCAAACCAAATGTACCTGATACTTCACCTCGACGCATATCCAGCATGGCTCTCTGCTTCAACGGCATGGGAGAAAGACTGATACATCACGAATTTCCAGCATAGCTCTCTGCTTCAACAGCAGGGGAAAAGAAAAACTGATACTTCACACATATCCAGCATAACTTCAACGGCAGGGAGAAGAAAAAAGGATTCACACTCACAAAGCGGGGAGTAGCTGGCTTGTTACGGCGGTTACTACCCCAAACCAAATGTGCCTGATACTTCACTTTCGATGCATATCCAGCATAGCTCTCTGCTTCAACGGCAGGGGAGAAGAAAAAAACTGATACCTCACGCATATCCAGCATAGCTCCCTGCTTCAACGGCAGGGGAGAAGATAAACAACCAATAAGGGCTGTATAACATAATCTGGGTAAAACAAATAAGCATGGGTGTAGCTTGCTTATTGCGGCGGTTACTACCCCTACTACCCTAACTAATCAAGCTAGATATTTCACTTGGATGCAGCTCCATCACCGCTCTCTGCATTAGTGGTGGGGGTGGAAGGGAATTAGAACCAAGAGCTAAGAGAAACAGATAAGTATGGGAGAAGAAATGAGGGAAGCTTGCTGGGCAGACTGGATGGGCCATTTGGTCTTCTTCTGCCGGCATTTCTATGTTTCTATGTTTCAGCCAATCGTCCAGATATGGGTGAACAAGGATTCCTTCTTTCCTCAGTATCGCCGCCACAACCACCATGATTTTGGTGAATGTTCGGGGTGCTGTGGCTAGCCCGAAGGGTAGTGCCCGGAACTGGTAGTGGTGGTCCAGGATCGTGAAGCGTAGAAAATGCTGATGCTCATGGTGCACCGGGATGTGCAGGTAGGCTTTTGACAATCCAGGGATGTGAGGAATTCTCCCGGCTGTATTGCTCTTATGACAGAGCGTAGGGTTTCCATGCGGAAGCGAGGGACCTTCAGGTGACGGTTGACAGACTTGAGGTCCAGGATGGGTCGGAACGTACCCTTTTTCTTGGGAACGATAAAATAGATGGAATAGTGCCCAGTATTTTGTTGTTGCGTGGGTACCTGTATTATGGCCTTTAAAGCGAGCAATTTGGTCAGCATGGTTTCCACTGCAATCCTCTTGGAGAGGTCGTGGCAGGGATATTTCACAAATTTGTCCGGAGGAATGTTGTGGAAGTCCAAATAATATCCCTCTCAAATGATGGTTAGGACCCACATGTCCGAAGTTATCTCGACCCATCTTTGGTAGAATAGGGCAAGCCTGCCCCCTATGGCTTCTTCCTGTGGATGGGCCAGCTGATTTTCATTGCGGGTGCGGCTGGGGCCTGGGCCAGCCGGCTCCCCTTTTGTTGTGCTTGTTCCGAAAGGACTGGACCCTGCCTGCAGGGCGAAATGTTTGATATGTACTTTTGTATGGTTTGAAGCGCTGTGATCCCCTGCCCTTAGATGTTCGGAGCGAGGGGCGTTGGCTTCTCTTGATCTTGTCCTCCGGTAGCCGCGGTAGTAGATTCGCCCCATTTGTCAGCTAACTTCTCCAGTTCGCTTCCAAACAGGAGGGTTCCCTTAAAAGGCATTCTCGTGAGTCTTGTCTAGGACGTCACGTCGGCTGACCAGCTTCGGAGCCAGAGTTGTCTTCTGGCTGCCATGATGGACGAAACGCCTCTGGCTGTGGTGCATACCAGGTTGGAGGTCGCATCCATGAGGAATTATACTGCTGGTTCTAGTGCTTCGACGGGCATGGTGGCATTCCTGGTCTTAGATAAACAGGCACGTGTCACCCCGGCACAGCAGGCAGTGATCTGTAGCAACATAGCTGAAACGTCGAATGACTGTTTGAGGATAGATTCCAGACAACTGTCCTGGGCATCCTTGAGTGTCACTCCTCCCTCAATTGGGATGGTAGTGATCTTTGCAACTGCGCAGACTATGACATCCACTTTGGGGAATGCCAGGAGATTTTTGGCGGTGGGTTCCAGGGGGTACATGGCTGCCAGGGTCCGCCCCCCTTTGAACGTGGCCTCCGGAGACTCCCATTCCAGGTCAATCAGCTGTTGGATGGCTTGCAGCAAAGGAAAATGGCGGGAGGCCTGACGGAGTCCCTCGAGGAGGGGGTTCGTCTTCGGTTCCCCTGTGGCACTTGTGCCTGGGATAGCGAGCTCTTTCAAGCTGTGCGCCACGAGGTCTGAAAGCTCGTCTTTGGCGAAGAGCATGGCATCCTGCAGGGGTATATGTACTAGGGCTGACATCAGATTAAAATCTGATCCGTCTCCAACTGCTATCAGGAGCACATTATACCCCATTGGTCCTGAGTCCATCTGCTACACACTAGGAAATTGTACTTTATTATAAGATTTAAGTGAAATTATGTTAACATTTTAACACAAATTTGTGACAACTGATATGTTTCAGATTAACCATAGCAGTTATCAAGTGCCAACACTTCCCTCGTCTAGGAAAGCATCAAAATTAAGAGAAAGTAGAAATAATCTGAAAACAAAAGGTTCTGTGTTGTCTTGTGAAATGTGTTAATTTTTTCATCAAAAGCTTGTGCCCTGTTGTCAACTGCTCTATATTATAGAAAATAACTTGCAAATCACACTGCAATAGAGTTAAAGATTTATAACCTTATGAACATTTTTCTGATACTTCATATAAAAAGCAGTGTGGTTGCCATATTAGTCCACTTGAATATACAAAACCTAGCAGAAACATGGCAGGCTACCTAAATTTGATTGTGCAGATTTTAGTCATGAATTTCATCCATATTTGGGGATGTAGGAAACATGAAGGAGAGTTTTCTCAATCATCTTCATGATTTTTCCAGGGATTGTAAGTGATATGTTTAATTTACTATTTTGCTTTAACTATATATTTTAATGATAAAAGGCAGGTAGAAATGTAGAGACTAACCAATTTATTGAGGCATGAGCTTTCGAGGAAAGAGACCACTTTGCTAGATGTATATTGTTTTATTTTGCAATTTTATGTTTAAAAACATTCTTGATATTCTTTTATATTCCCTATGCTTTTTTTATCACTGTTTAAGGATATTTATGATACATAATAATATTGTTTGATCTGACTGAATATATTTATGTATTATGAGTGCACTGATGTATCATGAGTATCATCTTACTTTTCATAGTTTGATAATTACATTTACTAGGTATTTCTTTTTTTCTTTATTTTTTATATACGAATTTCTAACCAACACTCATACAGGCTAATACAGTAAAACCCGCGGGACAGCTGGCACTCCGAGCAAGCGCCCGCTCTCCCGACGCACGAACAGGCCACTCTCCTGTGCGAGCAATTTAGTATGCAAATGAGGGCCAGCGGTAAAAAGCGCTAGGGACACTAGTGTGTGTCCCTAGCGCCTCTTTTTTGACAGGAGCGGCGGCTGTCAACAGGTTTGACAGCCGACGCTCAATTTTGCCGGCGTCGGTTCTCAAACCCGCTGACAGCCACAGGTTCGGAAAACGGACACCAGCATAATTGAGCGTCGGCCGATTAAAATTTTTTTTTTTTATTTTTTTTTTTTATTTTGGGGCCTCGGACTTAATATCGTTATGATAAGTTGGAAGGTGTACAGAAAAGCAGTTTTTCCTGCTTTTCTGTACACTTCCCTAGCACCGGCAGGCGTTAGTTTTTGAAAGTAAAATGTGCGGCTTCGCTGCACATTTTGCTTTCTGGATCGCGCAGGAATAATGAATAGGTCCATCAAAATGCATTTGCATGTTGCGGGCGCTATTAGTTTTGGGGGGTTGGCCGCACGTTGAAAACGTGCTATTACCCCTTACTGTATAAGGGGTAAAGCTAGCGTGTCGAAAATGCGCAGCCAAACCCGGAGCGCATTGTACTGTATCGGCCCGAAAGTTTGAAGCAGATATTAAAGTAAAATCATGCATAATATAAAACACAAACAAGAAAGCAAACACTTACATAAAAGATGCCATTTCACTTACATAATTTACATTATGTGTGTGTTTTGTTTTTAAACACTCTGAGGCTGATTTAGTAAGATGTAGTCAAGTTTTAATATGGAACGTGTGCACTATTAGTGAAAAGCTCCCAGTGAAGAAAATGGGATGAGCAGTAAATAATCCATCTCTGCATTAAAATCTTACCATATCTTAGTGAATTATTCATTTTACAAATATTAAGTTATATTTGGTAAACCACTGTGGGCACATTTGCTTGAAAAGTTGTCAAAGAATCTATGCATTTAATTCTAGATAATTTAAATTACCGAGGTGAGGAGAGAGAGAGGCTCTAGTGCTGGGAGCTGCCCGAGTCTGGTTTTGCTTGCTGGAAGCGAATTAAGAAATAAAAGAACTGTTTCCTGGGCTAGGAGAGTGGAGACCCGGATCGAGGGGGCGGACCCGGTGTGACATCATCAGCAGGAGCCCCGGGACAGCATAAAAAGAAGGGCCCTGCAGCGATAAAATCCGAGGTGAGGAGAGAGAGAGGCTCTAGTGCTGGGAGCTGCCCGAGTCTGGTTTTGCTTGCTGGAAGCGAATTAAGAAATAAAAGAACTGTTTCCTGGGCTCGGAGAGTGGAGACCCGGATCGAGGGGGCGGACCCGGTGTGACATCATCAGCAGGAGCCCCGGGACAGCATAAAAAGAAGGGCCCTGCGGTGCGCAGCCGCCGGCGCGCTGCCGAAGCCGCGCGCCAAAGGGGCGCGCCCCTAGGTAAGGAAAATTATGGGCAAGAAAAGGAAAAGTAAGAACTATACTTCATCGCCATCAGCCCCATTGTCAAGAAAAATAGGACCGATGGACTCTCATATAGTTCTTATGTCAGAGTCCACCGTAAGAGGGAGTCAGGAGGGAAACTCTATATTAGAAGTTACCCTCAGCCCCAGGTCCACACAACCACCTTTACAGCCAGGAATGGATGGTGTACAAACAGAAGAAGCAGTGGTAGGATCCTCTGGGAGTCATACCCCAAGCCCTAGAGGACACGGGGTGACCCCAGGGGAAAATACACATTTCCAAATGTTAACATTGGGTAGCGAGGCCACAGCCTGTAATACTAAAGTCAAATTGCCATCATTAATTCCTGATGCTACTAGTGAAGGAGAGGAGTATAATGAGGAGCCAGAAAATGTAACATTATTGGATGTTTGGAAATTATCTGTGAAAATAGATAAGAAAATGTCTAGATCAATATCTAAAATACATGCTTTTTCTGATGAAACAAGAGCAAAGTTAGAGGAATTAGATAATAGAACTGACAAAGTAGAACAGGCTATGGCAAATTTGAGCCCTTTAGTAAATAATTTGCAGGCTGTTAATACATCATTCATCAAAGATAATTTGATACTGCATAATAGAATAGAATTAATGGAGAATGAATTAAGATCTTTCAATCTAAGATTATTGAATTTTCCTGTGTCCAGGTTAATGTCATCTGAAGAATTGTATAAAAAATATGCAGTTGAAATTCTAAGTTTTGAAGTAGAAAAAATTCCTGTAATTTCTAAGATGTATTACTTACCTAAAAGTAAAACGATCCAAGGGCAAGAAGGGGGAGTTGACATATTGCAAAGCCCAGGAGTATCCACATTTTTGGAAGACTCCTTGGACAGAATTGATACAAGAGCAACCCTATTACTTTCTTTTTCCTTAAAAAGAGAGAAAGACTTGTTCTTTACAAAATATTTTCAAAATAAGGATAATATTTTTTGTGGACAAAAGATACAAGTCTTTCCCGACGTTTCCCGAGCCACACAGGCTCGTAGGAAACAATTTTTATCTCTGAAGAAGCAGGCTCTAGATATAGGGGCCAGCTTCTTCTTAAAGTTCCCATGCAAATGTCAAATTATGTATCAAAATAACAAATTTGTTTTTCTAGACCCTACTCACTTGGAACGTTTTCTTAGGGATAAATCCTAAATTGGTAATAAGGGAATGGTTGTTAAATAAAGTAAAGACACACTATGAGACAATAGTTTCTCCTCTCCTCCTAGACGTGGACTGGAATAAATTGAAAAAATTATGGAAAAAATTTCGAAAAGAATTTACCTGTATTCTTGTTTTATATCATTCTTATGTAAATGTTATAATTCAATAAATAAATAAAAAAAAAGATAATTTAAATTAAAACAAATTTACATGACCTTCATCAGTGGTAGCATAATATATTAAATGATGGAAGAAAAAGAGACGAAATAGATGCTTTATAGTCTGTCCGGTCATTCCTGTCCACAATGCAAAGATATATGTCAGGTATCAGCAACCCAAGATAGTTGCTGTCCTCTCTCTCATTTGTATTCCGCCATCTGGACAAATGAATACGCCACTAGGTTCTGCTTCTGTAATCTCTTCACTTTTGCACTCAAGGCTCCACTGTGCTTATCCCATTCCCTCTTAAAGTTAATTACTATTTCAGCCTCCACCATCGACACTCAAAGAGCATTTCATGCTTCTGCTATTCCTCCTGTGATAAAATATTTCCCAACACTGCTCCTGAATATCTTCAGAATTTTGTATTATGAATCCATGGTTTAGAACTTTCCTTCCATTGAATAGGCTTACATCCTCCGAATCATTAATTTCTTTCAGGATTTGAAAGACTATATTATATGTAGCTTGCATCTTGCCTCTCTACTGGGATATGCATATTTAGATCCTTAAGTCTCATCTCATAAGATTTTTCAGCTTAGAAAAATAGAAAGCTTAGAGTAAACAGAATTTTATAAAATCATGACTGGGGTGGAACAGATATATAAAGGTTGGTCATTTACCCTTTCAAATATTAAACAAGGAGACACTCCATGAAAGTGATAAACAACAAATTTAAAATAGAAAGTACTTTTACACCCAATACACAATGAAGCTGTGGAATCCGTTGCCAGAAGACATGGTCAAAGCGATTAGCATAGCAGGATTCCTGGAGAAGAAGCCCTAAAACATTAAACTAGACTAAAAAAAAAAAATCAACTACTATCCTTGGGAGTGTGAAACAGGAATAAGATCTATTTTTCTAATCAACACCCTGAAAAATGACAGAATAAAGGTGATTCTACTAATTATGCCTCCATCTATTCATCTTCTTGCACAATTTTGCAACTTTGAAAAAATTAAGATACAATCACTATGAGCTCACATCCTACTCCTTGGCTATTGTAATGAAAAAGTTTACCAAGGACAAGTTTCCACCAAACAGGTGCCTACAATAAATTTTATTATCACACTATCAGAATCTTATCTCCAATCCATTGAATTTCTATACCCCTAATGCATTTGACAAGCAGTCAACCAAACTTTATTAAATCACATCTTAAGTCTCCCCCGTCTGGTGTATCCAATTCTGCTGTAGACCTCAGTATCAACAAAAGAGAAAACCTTCCTTCTAACCCCAATATCACTCACAAAAACACTGAACAGTGCTGATCTCTGATGCACTCTACTCATTGTTGTCTTTCCTTCTTCAGAGAGAATTCTATTTACCACCATGCTCTGTTGTAATCACTCACATAGATATTGAACTAAACCAGCACCAGGATAGATCTTTAAAGGTACTCTCCCCAACTTATTTTTTTTCAAAATGTGGTTATCAGAATGTCCACTATGAATATACATCAGACAGATTTGCATACAATGGAACTTGCAGATGAAAATGTATCTTATGCATATTCATTTGGATATCCTGAAAACCTAACCTGTTTGTGGCTCTTGGGGACTGGAGTTGGCCACTCCTGCAATAAATAAAAATAATAAAAAGGACAGCCAACTAAAGATATCCAGCTAAATAAAAATAGCTAGCTAAACACAATTAGCTGGCTAAAGATAGCCAGCTAAGATAAACCTTTCCAGTTAGATTTAGGGGACAACTATAGCATACTCAGACTTAATGACTAAAATTAGCCAACTAGTGTAAAAATTAGCTCTAACTGGCTAATTCTTCTCCTCAGCAGCTTTGCCCACTAATCTTTTGATTGATTAACTTTAGTCATTGGGAGGTAATTATAAAAGGCATTTCCACAGTGCTTTTCCTATGAAATGTCATTTTATAAAAACTGAACTGTCCAATAAGTGGGTAAAAAGAACATATAAGATTTTTATGGCAAGCAGTTTCACCTGCTTATAAAACAGGTACTCCAGGGCAGGGTTTTCATCCATATGTACACTATTTTAAAAAGTATGCACATGCAACATGCATCTTCACAGAACACACCCCCTGCACTAAATAGCATGCATAATTGTGTATGGTCAGTTCAAAGCAAACTTACATAAAAACTGGAGTAATTTAAACAAGCTTATGAAAATTACCCCCTCTAAAGAATCTAGGCCATTAAAATTTAGCATTCAACCCTGGTCAATTTTAAGAGTTTCATTTAGCCAGCTAAACCCTTAATTAGATAGCAAGATCCCTTTGAAAATGAATCCCAAAGCATCCTGGAGAGATTGACAATGCATAAAACATCTACTTCAGGACAGCAGACTTGTTTAGGATTAAATTAGAAAAAGTAAGTGCTGGAGCTTAAAGCAGATAATCAGGTAGAGAATTTTCTCAAAACCTTAGAAAAAAATCAAATTTTACCACAATTAAATACATTTCTTTTAATTTAAAGACTTCACAGGTAGTAGAAACATGGTTAGAGCAAAAGGAGATAAAACAGAAATTGCATTTACGATAGCTTTGGAGTATTGCGTTTGAATCATGAGTAAGAGTCCAACACTACCGGAACATATTCCTGCAGACCTACAATGCATTAGAAGATATGTTGAAGGCTAATCACAATACCATCTGAAAAATAAAAACAGATTTAGAAAGCTTGTCTAAGTAGTTCCAGGCATTTCTGAGGCGGGTGGAGGAAGCTGAGGCAAAGGAGAGCTCCTTAGAGAATTGTGTAAGATCTTTGTAAATGAAAGCAATTGATTCATTGTGGAGACACATGGAAGATTTATTGTAATCACAATTGATACAGTAATTTCTGCATACTCAGCCTGCCAGAAGGTATGGACATCAACTTTTATTGAAAAAGACAGCTTTTAAATTAGATTATGGGGAAAGCCAACAATTGCTCAAATGTGCATGGTTTGGAATGATGTACCCTTGAAGGATACTAAGATAACAGGGAATTTAGGGAATCCCAATAGAGAGGTTGCAATAAATGCTAAAATGGACCAGGTGCCTTTAAGTACAAAGAAGACAGAGCAGAAAGATTCCAAATTATCCCTGTTAACTAATAAGCAGTTTGTTAATAAAAGGGAAAAACATACTTTGAAATATCTGTATATAAATGCTAGAAGTCTAAAAAATAAGATGGGAGAGGTAGAGTGTATAGCAATAGATGAAGTTAATATAATTGGCATCTCAGAAAGCTGGAGGAAGGAGGATAACCAATGGGAAACAAATACTAGGGTACAAATTATATTGAAAAGATGGGATAGATCAAATTGGTGGAGGAGTGGTGATATATATTAAAGAGGGCATTCAGTCAAACAGGATGAAAACTCTGCATTGTTGAATCTTCATGGATAAAAATTCCAGGTGAAAAAGGGAATAAAATAGAAGTGAGGGTGTATTACCATCCATCTGGCCAGAATAACCACACAGACAATGAAATACTAAAAGAAATTAGAGAACCTAACAAAATCAGAAGCACAGTAAAAATGGGTGATTTCAATTACCAAGCAAGAACATGAAGCAAAATGCCTTGCACATCAGTAAATATCCACAAATTCAATATGCAAGGAACAGGTAAGCAAAGTCCACCGTGAAGATTATAATAGTTTTTTATTCTGAAATTTTCAGCATTCGTAATGGCAACTCCACACAACTTCAAACACAGTTATTCAAGTCCCCCGACACGGTCCGTGTTTCGCGGTCGCTGCATCGGGAGGGACCCGTAATCAGTATCATCTAGAACATACAAACAATAAAGCTGATGGACCTTATAAAACTGGCAGTATAATTAATAATAAGTTTTACCAAAACATACCTTATGTGTACATCATGGAGCGCATCGGCTCACACAATTCATGTACCTTTTAAAGAAGTAAATTGGCGCCAAAAGACAGCAGCTATCGCGATAGAATCGTCAAGTTAAGCCCCGCCCCCACTGAGGATGGTTCACCCAAACAGATGCCATCCTACATCCTTGTTCAAGCCTTTAGGATGGACAGAGGAGAGGGTAAAAATCCACTTTTGTTCCCGTCTGCCCAGAATTTCAGAGTAATTACCTCCCCTATATGGGGGGACAACCACTTCTAACACGGAAAAGTACAATTCAGCAATATTATGATGGTGTTGAACCCAATGCATAACTAATGGTTCATCCATCCTAAGAAGGCGAATGTTTGAACAGTGTTCTATGATGCGGGTTTTCACCATTCTAGAGGTCTTGCCAACATATAATAGTGAATATTTGAAAAAACTGGCAACAATGTGACTAGATAACAACAATGGGAAGAAAAGGTCACATTCTATTCATGGTTTTAACTGTGGAAAATACCCTCATACCAGGGCTAGTGCACATTTTCCCGCCCACCGGCGTCTTCTACTTTTATGCTACTTACCGCCAATTTGGGCTGGCCCTATTAAATTGCAATCATGGGGTAACCACTTTTTGTTTAAACCATGATATACTGCCGCTTTTCTTAGCAGTTTAATTCATTTCTCTTTTGGTTTTCATTTCCCAATCTTATCTTTACAAAAATTTTTTTATGAAAGGTTTTCTTCTTTTATATTTTTTTAATAACTTATTTGCTTTTTCAACCACAGTTTTGGTCTAAAAAACTCTTGTACTCTCTATCGCTTCTCATTTTCAAATTGAAAAGTGCTAAGAAAGAATTTTTATCTCGCACTTATCTTATTCATTTTCATGAGAGTCAGAGTTCCAGTGTTCCGCCTGCTCGTAAGAGCCAAAGTATAACGTGCTCCACAAAAAGCCCGACACCGTTGGTGTTTCGAGTTTTCTTCTTCGTCAGGGGCTTGACAACTGAATGGACAGGCGTTTCCTGAATTAGATTCGCCGCGTGAATCTAATTCAGGAAACGCCTGTCCATTCAGTTGTCAAGCCCCTGACGAAGAAGAAAACTCGAAACACCACGGTGTCGGGCTTTTTGTGGAGCACGTTATACTTTGGCTCTTACGAGCAGGCGGAACACTGGAACTCTGACTCTCATGAAAATGAATAAGATAAGTGCGAGATAAAAATTCTTTCTTAGCACTTTTCAATTTGAAAATGAGAAGCGATAGAGAGTACAAGAGTTTTTTAGACCAAAACTGTGGTTGAAAAAGGCAAATAAGTTATTAAAAAAATATAAAAGAAGAAAACCTTTCATAAAAATTTTTTTGTAAAGATAAGATTGGGAAATGAAAACCAAATGAGAAATGAATTAAACTGCTAAGAAAAGCGGCAGTATATCATGGTTTAAACAAAAAGTGGTTACCCCATGATTGCAATTTAATAGGGCAGCCAAATTGGCGGTAGTACATAAAAGTAGAAGACGCCGGTGGGCGGAAATGTGCACTAGCCCTGGTATGAGGGTATTTTCCACATTTTAAAACCATGAATAGAATGTGACCTTTTCTTCCCAACATATAATAGTGGACACGGGCATCAGGGATCATTACGTTTTACATTCCGGAGAGCCAGCAACCTCCGGGATCAATTAGTACATGCTACTTTTAATAAACAAGTGAGGGATATCAGGGGTGGTCATCATGGCCCCTGTGGGCACTGCACGATGTGCAATCATACTAACCAAACAGATTCTTTGTTCACCCTGATACTGGCCGTCTCTTCAAACTTCGCAATATATCTGACTGTACTACTAAGGGCGTGGTATACGTCATACAATGCCCGTGTCCACTATTATATGTTGGCAAGACCTCTAGAATGGTGAAAACCCGCATCATAGAACACTGTTCAAACATTCGCCTTCTTAGGATGGATGAACCATTAGTTATGCATTGGGTTCAACACCATCATAATATTGCTGAATTGTACTTTTCCGTGTTAGAAGTGGTTTGTCCCCCATATAGGGAGGTAATTACTCTGAAATTCTGGGCAGACGGAACAAAAGTGGATTTTTACCCTCTCCACTGTCCATCCTAAAGTCTTGAACAAGGATGTAGAATGGCATCTGTTTGGGTGAACCATCCTCAGTGGGGGCGGGGCTTAACTTGACGATTCTATCGCGATAGCTGCTGTATTGAATTTGTGGTGATTTCAATTACCCCAATACTGACTGGATGAGTGTCACATCAGGACATAATAGAGAAGTAAAGTTCCTAGATGAAATAAATGACTGTTTCATGAGCAGCTTTCACAAGACCAAGTAGAGGGGAAACTATTTTAGAGATAGTTCTTAGTGGCACACAGGAATTGGTATGAAACGTAAGTGTTGGAGCCACTTGGCAATAGGGATCACAACATGATCAAATCAGACATAATAACTGGAGGGAGGATACTAAAGAAATCTACTGTGACAGTATTTAACTTTCAGAAGGGTGATCTTATAAAATGAGAAGCATGACTAGGAAAAACTTAAAGGAACAGCTACAAAAGTTAATAGTTTACATCAGCATGTGCATTGTTTAAAAATGCCAGATAGAAGGAAGGCTAAATGACAACTGGCATGGTTAAAGCTAAGGTGAGAGAGGCTATAATAGCTAAAAATATCCTTTCATGAAATGGAAAAGGGATCTGAATGAAGAATACAGGAAACAGCATAAGCACAGGCAAGTTAGATGTAAAGCACTGCTAAGGTAGTCAAAGAAAGAATTTGAAAAAAAGCTTCCTGTAGAAGCAAAAAGTCAAAGTAAAAACCTTTTCAGATATATTTAAAGCAAAAAGCCTACAAGGGAGTCGTTGGACCACTAGATGATCAAGGGGTAAAAGGGGCACTTAGGGATGACAGAGACTAAATGAATTTTGTTTCAGTCTTCACTGAGGAAGATGTAAGAGAGATAACCAGACAAGAAATGATATTCAAAGGTGATGATTCAGCAGAACTGAAGTGTACCTGGAGAATGTAATAGGGCAAAAAAAAACAAAGAAAGAGTAGCAAATTGCCTGGACCAGATGGCATACTTCTCAGAGTGCTGAAAGAACTGAAAAATGAAAATGAGGACCTGCTATTAGTAATTTGTAAACTAATCATAAAAATTGTCTATGGTATCTGAAGCATGGAGAGCTACCAATGTAAAGCCAATTTTAAAAAGGAATAAAGGAGTGATCCAGGAAACTACAGACCAGTGAGTGACGTCTGTGCCATACAAAATGGTAGAAACTATAATAAAAATAAAAGTCTGAACATATAGATAAGGCATAGTTTAATGGGACAAACCCAATATGGATTTAGTCAAGGAAAGTCTTGACTCACCAATGTGCTACGTTTTTTGAGGGCATAAAATGTGGATAAAGGTGAGTCAATTGATATATCTGGATTTCCAAAAAGTATTTGACAAAGTCCCTCATGAGAGACATCTTAGTAAATGAAAAAGTCATGGGATAGAGCAGTGTCCTATTGTGTACCGAGAACTGGTTAAAAGAGAAAGAGAATGGAGCTAAAAAGTCCATTTTCTACTGAACAATCATGAATGATTAAAATACCTTGTTTAGAAGGTAGTTGCAGAAGATGCTTCCCTGCTGATCTCAGATTTCTCTCAGCCTCATAAACATTTCAAATTGTCCTTAAGCACTTTAAAAGCCAAAACAAGATTTTTAAATCTGCAGTACTCTTCTATTGGTAAAATAAAGCAATTGCAAAAGTAAAGGTTTGGCTGATGTTCTTCATGATCTCTAAAATACAATATGAGGAGTTCCATTTTCAATTGTAGTTTCTGAATTATTTTCTTTGGTTGTCCCAAAAGGATCACAATGCAGTAATCCAACTGAGACAAAATCAAAACATAGGACATAGACTTCAAAACTGACAATTCCAAACATGGTTTTAGTCATTTCACTAATTTCGGCTTTAAGAGTTACGAACAGCCAGGGCCACATGCCTCTCCATAGTAAGTTAAGAGTCAAGAACTACCGCCAATGATCACACCTCTTCTTTTAGGACTAGTTCTAGATCTGCCAACCTGGGGTACCTATAAATAGTACCAGTGACAATCTTTAGCAATTTTGTTTTGATGGTATTAAAAACTAGTTTACTGTCTCGTGACCAAGTCGTCAATGCCTCCAAACAAAGATTCAAACAAACAATATTCTCATTCATGTTCTTTCCCAATGAGGCCACAATCTGCAAAAATAAAAGGACTAAAATTAAAAGAATGAATTAAATTCCCCAAAGATGCTAAAAAAACAATAAAACATTAAAAAGAACTGAAGAAAGGAAAGAGTTCTGGCAAACTCCCTTTTTTATAAGTCTAGGACTAGACTTCTTTCCCTGAAACAGCACTACCTGATTTCTGCTTTGAAGAAAATTAGTCATCCATCTAACCACTTACAAGTAAATCTTCAAAAGCCCGCACGTCCAAATGTGATTTACGTACGTGGTTGGGCCTTGTGCTCGCTGCGCGTATTTTATAATAGGCCTGGCCACGGGTGTAAACCCCGGTATGCACACAAGTGCCAGGCCTCTCCAAAGGGGCTGACCGAGGGAGGCAGGGAGGGCCGGGACAGCGCCATTTGACCCGGAGATTACTGATGCTGTAGAGCAGTAAAAGTAGTGAAATAAAACATTTTGGGAAAGTTAGTTTAGGTTTAAGGGGTGGGAAGGAGAGGAAAGGGAATGAGTGGGGAAGTTTATGTAAGGGGGTAGGGAACGGGGGGAGGCCCGATAGTGATGCTGACATGCACATTACAAAATCGGCACGTCCATGTGCGTGCTCCGGGAACCGCACACACATGGGTGGTCACGAGCTGCTTTAAAAATCGACCCCTTGGTCTTTAACTCCTACTAACTCACAGAGCTGTAAAAGAATTGAGTGGTCCACTAGATCAAATGCACTAGTACAATGAATCAGGACCAACAAAGTAACACCACCCATTTCTAGGGAGGGAAAGAAAGTATCCAAAGCATTCTCTCCTAAAACCTGCCTGTACCCCATCTAACACATTATATTCCAAATATTCAGTAAACTGATTGGTCTCTACTTTCTCTAATAACTCTGCAACAAAAGGTAAGCTGGAAACTGTTCTTTAACTAGAACACTCCCTTGGGTCCAGCAATTTCTTTTTCAATAAGAAGTTAACTATTGCTGTTCTTCAAGATAGCCGGTACTTCCCCTGGATTTAAAAAGCAATTATTAAAAAATAACAGCTCTCTCAGAACTTTGTCCAAGAGTCCATTAATTAATCCCGCCAGACATGGGTCCAAACACTTGGAATGTTTAACCTGGTTCAACAAAAATCTCAACTCAAATAATGACACTACTTTAAATTCTCCAAATCTTTCTGATGGTCCACCCACCCTCGGCAAATTTGTTAATCCAATCTCTTCAATCTCCTACATCCAAGTCCTACTACTATCCCTTTTGTCCAGACCCTTGTGTAGTAGTTCAACCTTTCTTCAAAATAAGATGCCAATTTATCACAATCTGTAAGATCCTAATAAACCAACAGATCGTCATTCAAAAATTGGAAGAAGGATCCAACAGAAGAAAATAGGATTTATTTATTTATTTATTTTATTTAAATTCTTTTAACATACCGATGCTCAAGACCAGGTCTTATCGTACCGGATAATGCATAAGCGTTGGCATAATGCATTATGCATTATCCTATGCATATGCATTATCCTTATGCATTATCATGCTTAAGCATTATCATGCTTAAGCATGATAAGCATCATAAGCATGATAAGCTTATCATGCTTAAGCATGATAAGCATAATAATGCTTAAGCATGATAATGCTTAAGCATTATCATGCTTAAGCATTATCATCCTTAAGCATTATTATGCTTATGCATTATCCTATGCATATGCATAGGATAATGCATAAGCGTTGGCAAGTTAAATGTAAGACATTGATAAAACAGGCTAAGAAAGAATTTGAAAAGAAGTTGGTCGTAGAGGCAAAAACTCACAGTAAAATATATCCGAAGCAGAAAGCCTGTGAGGGAGTCAGTTAGTCCGTTAGATGATCGAGGGGTTAAAGGGGCCCTTAAAGAAGATAAGGCCAATGCAGAAAGATTAAATGATTTCTTTGCTTCGGTGTTTACTGAAGAGGATGTTGGGGAGGTACCAGTACTGGAGAAGGTTTCCATGGGTAATGATTCAGATGGACTGAACCAAATCACGGTGAACCTAGAAGATGTGGTAGGCCTGATTGACAAACTGAAGAGTAGTAAATCACCTGGACCGG
Organism: Rhinatrema bivittatum; assembly: GCF_901001135.1. NCBI lineage: Eukaryota > Metazoa > Chordata > Amphibia > Gymnophiona > Rhinatrematidae > Rhinatrema > Rhinatrema bivittatum. The sequence goes on from NC_042615.1 coordinate 711,832,600, forward strand.
ATGGAATACACCCCAGAGTTCTGAAGGAACTCAAAAATGGTAAAACCGAATGATGGTATATAGAACTCAACAAATAAATAAATAAATATAAATAAAAATGAAATTTCAGATCTATTAGTAAAAATTTGTAACCTATCATTAAAATCATCCATTGTACCTGAAGACTGGAGGATAGCTAATGTAACCCCAATATTTAAAAAGGGCTCCACGGGCGATCCGGGAAACTACAGACCAGTTAGCCTGATTTCAGTACCAGGAAAAATAGTGGAAAGGGTTCTAAATATCAAAATCACAGAACATATAGAAAGACATGGTTTAATGGAACAAAGTCCACATGACTTTACCCAAGGCACGTCTTGTCTCACAAATCTGCTTCACTTTTTTGAAGGAGTTAACAAACATGTGGATTAAGGTGAACCGGTAGATGTAGTGTACTTGGATTTTCAGAAGGCATTTGACAAAGTTCCTCATGAGAGGCTTCTAGGAAAAGTAAAAAATCATGGGATAGGTGGCGATGTCCTTTCGTGGATTACAAACTGGCTAAAAGACAGAAAACAGAGAGTAGGATTAAACAGACAATTTTCTCAATGGAAGGGAGTGGGCAGTGGAGTGCCTCAGGGATCTGTATTGGGACCCTTACTTTTCAAGATATTTATAAATGATCTGCAAAGAAATACGAGTGAGGTCATCAAATTTGCAGATGATACAAAATTGTTCAGAGTAGTTAAATCACAAGCAGATTGTGATAAATTGCAGGAAGGCCTTGTGAGACTGGAAAATTGGGCATCAAAATGGCAGATGAAATTTAATGTGGATAAGTGCAAGGTGATGCACTTATCCACATTAAATGCTATAGTTACACAATGTTAGATTCCATATTAGGTGCTACCACCCAAGAAAGAGATCTAGGCGTCGTAGTGGATAACACATTGAAATTGTCGGTTCAGTGTGCTGCGGCAGTCAAAAAAGCAAACAGAATGTTGGGAATTATTAGAAAGGGAAGGGTGAATAAAACGGAAAATGTTATAATGCCTCTGTATCACTCCATGGTGAAACCGCATCTTGAATATTGTGTACGATTCTGGTCGCCGCATCTCAAAAAAGATATAACTGCGATGGAGAAGGTACAGAGAAGGGCGACCAAAATGATAAGGGGAATGCAACAGCTCCCCTATGAGGAAAAACTAAAGAAGTTAAGACTTTTCAGCTTGGAGAAGAGACGACTGAGGGAGGATATGATAGAGGTGTTTAAAATCATGAGAGGTCTAGAATGGGTAGATATGAATCAGTTATTTACTCTTTCAGATAACAGAAAGACTAGGGGGCACTCCATGAAGTTAGCATGTGGCACATTTAAAACTAATCAGAGAAAGTTATTTTTCACTCAACGCACAATTAAACTCTGGAATTTGTTGCCAGGGGATGTGGTTAGTGCAGTTAGTGTAGCTGGGTTTAAAAAAGGCCTGGATAAATTCTTGGAGGAGAAGTCCATTACCTGCTATTAAGTTGACTTAGAAAATAGCCACTGCTATTACTAGCAACAGTAACATGGAATAGACTTAGTTTTCGGGTACTTGCCAGGTTCTTATGTCTTGGATTGGCCACTGTTGGAAACAGGCTTGATGGACCCTTGGTCTGACCCATTATGGCATGTTCTTATAGTTTATCCTCACCAAAGACGTAATCTTGAACAAAACTCTGGGATTATCATCTGCAGATGATTGTTTTTTCACTGATACAAATCTTTTAAAATATTCCATGTTAGCCTACGCCACCATTCAATATCGACAAAAGATTCAGATTTCTTCCAATGTCTCAAGATGAAAACCTTGTTTCAAATCAGCCAACTCTGCAGTATACTAAGGTGATCTTTTATCAGAAATAACCCTGATTTGCTTAGTTATATCCCTCTCAATCCTCTGATTCAACAATTTATACCAACTATAAGACATTGAGTCCAACATATCAAAATCAACCTCAGCTGGATCTATCAGAGCATCTACACACTGAAATGTCTCCATATCTATCTTTCCCTAATTATTCTTGCTTCTCCCTGTAACAAACCTACATTGCTCCACATATGCAAAGTTCAATTGCCCAAACCATATCAACTGCTCAATCCCCCCCCCCCCCCCCCCCCCAATCTTTAACCAACCCAAATCCACAAGCTAATACAGATCCAAATATAAGGTCCAGCATATGCCCTTTAAAATGCTGGGACTTGCACAATCTGGTTCAAATCACCCACAAGTTCACCCACAAGTAAAGAGGAAAAAGTCAACAAAATTAAAACCTGAAACTTTGTCAAGATGCAAACTGAAATCCTCAACACTATAAAATAAGGAAATCTAGCCACTTGCATTAATAACACTTCAAAAATATCTTTATAACGATCCAAATCCAGATCAAATGCAAAATACCATAGAGATCACAATTGCACAGACTTAATTTTAATTAAGATTTGCTTAATCATTATCAGAGTCTAAAAAAATCAATTTTACTAGTGACAATTTAAAAATCACAGCAACATCACCCCCCCATTTGCCCATTCTATTATATAAAATCAACTGATAACCCTTAGGGAAAATTTGGGATACGGTTGTTCCAACATTTTTATTAACCCGAGTTTCAGTAATGAAAACTAAGACTAAATTTCTCTCTCAATTATATCACATATAACCAACCAGTTTATTTATTGATATAGCATTAACTAAAATACAATTCAAATCACCCCCATCTTCTTCTCCACATGCTTCAAATAACCAGATGGCTTACAAATCTTTAAATACCCCAAATTAGCCTCCAGTTCCCACCTTCCTGTCTTAAACGACCCATAATTAGCCTTTCCCACTATAATGTCAATTATATCACCTTCCATAAAATCAGTTCTGATCCTCTTGAGCTCACCTCTTTGGTGAGCCGCAGCTTCTCCTTTCAGTGATTTAAAACTCTAGGTGATGTGGCTTCAGGTAGGCAGGTTCAGCTGCTCAACATCAGCTCGGGGGGGGGGGGGGGGGGTATCAAGCCCGAGTAGTCCAGAGCTCATTCAAGCACCTCTCAAAGTACTTAGTACACAGATTTTTTTTTCAACGCAATTTTATTGGGAGACACAGAAAATACAGCAAGAACAACCAACAAAACAAAGTAATACGTCACCCAAGTTTTCAACACAAACAACCCCAAATCCCTCCCCCTTGTTCTGTAGAGAATCTCACACTTCTAAGTAGAGTTAAGTGGTCAAGAAACGTACCTTGCATAAGAAAATATTACAAAGTTCAGAACACCAGACATAGCATATAGATCCCACTAGGCACCTGCGAATACTGCCCACCCTGGAGCCTCCCCTGGGATAAACCCACAAACATTCACACTAACACATCAGACCCCTACAATGGCGCCAACTTTTTCACTGTTGAGGACAGTGAGCCATAATAGTCAATCCAAATAGTATGGAAAATTCGTTTCTTCCGAGGAGAAAAACGCTTGTATAAAGAGCCGTACTCTAGTTGAAAAAGCTCAGTCAGAAGCGCCGACCACATAGCAAGGTTTGGCGCATCCGGTTCAATCCATTTAAGTAAGATACACTTCTTGGCAATAAGACACACCTTGGCTAAGAAGCCTGTATTGTCAACATTAGCGCTCTCATCCCCAACATCATTGTTAAGAATGCAAAAAGAGCAGGACCAAAGGAGATCCGTGTGAAACAAAGTTGACAAAAATGTCCTGATGGAGTTCCAAAAGTCCTGAATCAAAGGACAGCTCCACAGACAATGGATGAGGGACGCCGCCGGATGAGAACATTTAAGACAGGCAGCAGACTGTATAATTCCCATACGATACGCTCGAGCCGGAGAGTAGACAATACGATGAAACACCCTCTGTTGTAATTCTCTCAGGCCCACATTATTAGTAATGCCAGCAATAGATGCATATGAATTGGTAAGCATGTGTTCTTCCAGCTCCTCTTGACAATCGATGGACCACTGAGTGAGCAAATTGAAAAAAATGGGACAAGGCAATATGGCGGTAAGCAGTTTATACAGTTTGGACAAAGAGGCCTGCCGCTGTTGAAAACAAAAAGTCAGTGACGTAAAAGTAGGATTGATGAGCTGGCTCTCCACACCCTTAGTAAGGGAACAAATCGAGGCACGAAGATATCCATAGATCAAAAAGTCTCGTGGGGTGAAGCCCAGTATTGTTTGGCATTGAGAGAAGGAATACATCTGTTGCGAGCTAGGGTCCAAAAACATGCCCAGAGGCCAGTCGGAGGGCATTTCGAATCGGGGACGGGCAGGAAGGATCTCCAAGGATGTCGACGTTACTCCCCGAAGCGGGTAATGAGTAGACACCAAAGGTGAAAGACCCATCAGCTTACGAGTAATGCTCCAAGTTTTCCTGATCGTTTTGACCAAAGTGAAAGGAATATGCAGTTTGCTGAACTCCGTGGGTGAAATATGTAGTACGTGACAAGGATCCCTGGGAAGACAGAGTGATTTAAGGAGATCCGCGTCAGTATACTCTGAAGATCCAAAAATCCAGTCTCCCAGGAAGCGTAAATTCGCAGCCAAGGAATATAAGTAGAAATTGGGGAGGCCATAGCCACCCCGTGTTTTTGGTGCCATTAAGGTCTTATGAGACAGGCGAGGCCTCTTCTGCTTCCACAAAAATTTCCTCAATTCCGTCTGTAAAAGACGACAGTCCCGCTGTAAGAGAAGTACAGGTAACATCAAAAGTTTATATAACAGTTGTGGTGCTATGACCATTTTTATCACTGCAATACGTCCCTGAATAGACAATGGGAGATCCCTCCACCCCTTCATTTTGACCACCATTTTACTGATTGTAGGAGGAATGTTAAGGGAGTACCACCTGCGGGGATCGGAGTGAATAATAATGCCTAGATATTTGATCGTGGAGGACGCCCACTTCACTGGAAAGGCCTCCCACGTAGTCTGGAGAGACCCCGAGATGTCCAAGGCCTCGGTTTTGTCCAGATTCAATTTAAACCCAGATAACGCCTGATATTCCTTAAATATAGTAAGTGCTACCGGTAAAGAGGCCCGAGCCCTGGATAAAAGAAGTAATATATCATCAGCAAATAATAAAGTAAGGTAGGAGTGGGGTCCCACAGGAATACCCGTTATTGCAGGGGTAGATTTCAATTTACTTATAAGGGGCTCGACTGTCAGGATAAATAACAAAGGTTGAACAAAGGAATAGATGCCAATAGTCTTGAAAAAAACTTTATTGAAGTGGAGACACAAAGTAGCTACTGACGGCTTTCATAGATCGCCTTCCTTCGTGTTTTTTGGGTCCTTAAATAACAAAGGTGACAGGGGGCAACCCTGCCTCGTTCCCCGGTGCAACCCAAAATTCTTCAGACAGTTCACCATTTACCAAAATCCGTGCCGTGGGGTTAGAATAAAGGAGAGTGATGTACTCGAAAATCCTACCCTGAAACCCCAATTTGTGAAGGACATGTCGTAAAAAGGGCCAGGCTACCCTATCGAATGCCTTCTCCGCATCACATGTGACAAGTAAAGGATCAGGCACTCGAGAGTCAGCACACATCTCCAACGCAGTCAGCACCTTATGTAAGTTGACCGTGGAGCGCCTCCCTGACACAAAGCCCACTTGATCTGGGGAAACTAATTGGGGCATGAGAGGTTGCAACCTGTTGGCAATAATCTTGGCATAGATTTTAATATCTAGATTTAACAATGATATAGGCCTATATGAAGAAGGTTGCAACAAGTCCCTGCCCGCCTTCGGGAGAACAACTATGGTAGCAGCTCGCATCGTGGAGGGCATCATCTGGAGATCGGCCATGGTTTCATACACCTTCTGGAGTACTGGCGCCACCTCCTCTTTAAGAGCCCTATAAAAAGTGGAGGTCATGCCATCCGGTCCAGGCGCCTTATGATGGGGGAGGACATGGATGGCCGCGAGTACCTCCTCCACTTCTATTTCACGTTGCAGCCGCTGTAGCTGACCCTCAGTCAAACAAGGTAGGGAAAGCTGTTGTAGGAAAGCTTGAATAGCCGCTTCATCTACCTCTTCCCCAGAGTATAGACTTTTATAATAAGCAGAAAAAATTTCCGCAATATTTTTGGAGGATGTTTGTACCACCCCCTGAGAGTTCTTTAAATTGGAAATATATTTGGACGAGTCTTGCGCCTTCAAAAGGCTCGCCAAGAGCCGGCCAGCCCTGTTACCGTGTTGAAAAAAGGTAAACTGCCGGTGGCGAAGGGTGTGGGCAGCCCTGGCATGGAGGAGGGCATTAAGGGCAGACTGAGTCTCTTTAAATTGAGTGGACATCCCACTAGCCATTGAATGAGCCCGCCCTTTCCTCAACTCTCGGAGTTGTTTTTCCAACAATATGATGTCTTTATCCAATTTCCTCTTTTTAAAACTAGCATAGCTAATGATTTCCCCACGGAGGACACTTTTTGCCGTTTCCCAAAACAGGATGGGTTGATCAAGGTGTTGAGCATTGGCCTTTAAGAAATCCCCCCATTTCGTTTTTAGGTAGGGAGGGAACTCTGGGTCACTGTTTAGCGAGGCAGGCAGACGCCATTGACCCCGGGAGGGGCCACTGCCCATCTGGAAGGTCCCAGTAACCGGGCTGTGATCTGAAATCACTAATGTTTCAATAACTGAAGCAGTAAACCTCGAGAATAGTGATTCAGAGATAAGAAGATAATCAATCCGGGACTGGGCAGGGTGTGCTTTAGCAAGATGAGTAAATTCGCGCTCCCCCGGGTGGAGCACACGCCAAAGATCCAGAAGCCCCAAATGTTTACACAGAAAATTAGGGCCCTTCTTGTCACTTCTTTGATGGCCCCCCCTGACCGGAGATCTGTCCAATACAGGGTCACTGACAAAATTGAAATCCCCTCCAAGGAGCATGGGACAATCACCCAAACCAGTAAGCCGGGAAAGTAGGGTGGTAAAAAATACGTGGTCATAAGCGTTGGGAGCATAAATGGAAGCCAATATGATGGGATGCCCAGCTAAGGTGCCCTTGACCAAAATGTAGCGCCCCTGTGGATCCGCAATAGTCTGCTGCATAATGAATGGAACATCCCGATGGATCAGGATGGCTACTCCTCTACTTTTGGTGTTACCCTCAGCCGAATAAAGCTGGGAGACCCATTTCTTCTTTAACTTAAGAATTTCAGGGGCAAGCATATGGGTTTCCTGAAGTAGGGCAATACGAGCGCGGAGTCTAGTCAGCCTAGCAAACACCTTTTCCCGTTTTATAGCTGAGCCCATGCCCGCCACATTCCAGGTTATCACTTCACAAGCCATATTGCCAGAAAAACAAATGATATTGACAAACAAGCATTAATACCCATATAGGCAAGGCACCAAGGTCAGACCCACCCCCGGTGAAACTGAGCAGCAGACAGTGTGGTGAGAGCAAAAATCTAAGCAAGGAAGCCAAGAAATTCAGTACACAGAGACCAAGCAGTACCCAACTAGTGTGAATGAGATTCTCTACATTTGCTGTTTCCCCCCTTCCCCCCCTTCGTCTAACCCACATATTGGAGCACACAACAAAAGCCATGAACCTCACAATATGTAGTCCCTGTGCCAAGTGACCTTAGCAGGGAAGATACACGTGAATCACACATGTGCTCAGCCATCCCTCCCTCCCATAGGTATTACAGAAAAAAGAAAAATATATATATTTGTAAGCCCAACCACCAGCATACGCATGGCAACATGTACGGGGGCCATGATGAAAGAAAATTAACATTTAAACCGAAACACCCCCAGAAAGAGCAAAACATGAAAGCACAGACTGAGAACCAGTGCAATTAACTGTCGTGGGAATAACACAGCGAGCAAAAACATCTGAACCACAGACATCCAATGGGATCAGAATCCTTGTGATACATAAACTGCAAAATCGGGTAAGAGTCACGTAGTTCCAGAATGGCTGGGACCCGGGAGCCCTTGCACAAAAGCCCGCGCCTCCACAGCAGAGTCAAACATTTTCACCTGCCCTTGGTAAGTGAATCTGAGCTTGGCGGGGAACATAAGGGCAAAACGGATCTGCTTATTGACCAGGTCAGCACAGACCTCATTAAAAGCCTTCCTCTGTACAGACACTCTGGGAGAAAAATCTTGAAAAATCATAATGCGCCGTGACTCATAAGAAACCTCTCGTGCCTTCCGATAGTGCTGTAATACTAAAGCTCGATGAGCAAAATGCAGAAAGCGCGCTATAATAACACGCGGTCGTTGTATTGAGCTCCCCTCGACCCGACGACCCAATCTGTGAGCCCTTTCAAACAGGCCTCCGGAGGGAGAAGCTAGGGTTGGAACCATTGCTAGCAACCAGGCCTCTATCACTCGCGGCAGATCAGCATCAGGTAGGGATTCTGGAAACCCAACGAAGCGTAAGTTATTTCTCCGCGATCGATTTTCAAGGTCGTCCAGTTTCTCTTCACTCTCGCGGGCCTGCTTACTGAGCTCCTCCACGCGTCTCTCTAGGGCCCCGACATCATCCTCCACCAGGCCCACACGTCCCTCGACGCGCTCCACCCGCTGGTCAAACTCGGTGATGGAGGACCGCACTTCTGCTATCTGTTCAGACAGCTGGTGGAGGCGAGCATCAAGGGCGATCACCACAGCTTGCGAGATTTTTTCTTCCAGAGAATCGCCGTCCGTGAGGACCTCCGGGGGGTCTGAGGCCGCGGCGGCCATTTTGGTAGTGGTGGCCGGCAATTTGTCTTTCTCGCGGCGGAGAGCCCGAGTCGCCATGCGATGCCAAGAAAAGCTTGTGGGTAGCTCGTGTGCAGATCCCAGCACTCGAAAAGCAGGTTTTGCCACAAAAATCAAGCAGAGGGATGTCGATGGCGGGCGATTGCGAGGAAGGGATAGCCGGAGCTCGGAGCACAGCACCCTACCGAGCCCACCACATCACGTGATCTCCTTAGTACACAGATTTAGTTAATGCAGCTGTCTGCCCAAACACCCAGCTCCAAGAAACATCAACATATTAGTGTAGCTATGTTTAAAAAAAAAAAAAAAAAAAAAAGTTTCAACGAGTTCCTGGAAGAAAAGTCCATAAACTATTAAGTGTAGTTGAGAAATCCACTTCTTAACCCTGGGGGATAAGGAGTATGGAATCTATGTACCTCTTGGGATCCTACCAGGTACCTGTGATCTAGATTGGCCACTGTTTGAATTCGGATACTGGGCTTGATAGACCTTTGGTCTGACCCAGTATGGCAAATCTTATATTCTTATGTACTTAAAAACATTGTATATTCAGTTTGAGAAGCCCTCCAAGGAAGGGTAGGCTATCAGGTTTTCTCCAGCCACTACCTAAAATGAAATATCTAAGATCAGTACCCACAGGTTCTGAAAATCCTGAGTCCTGCAAAAGTAAAATCCCTAATTTTACAAAGGAGGGAGTACAAAAAGTATATGTAAAGTATACTTTTTGTACTCCCTGGAAACAAAGCTTTGACCAGCCTTACTTTTAGAGCTGAGACTTTAGGCGACACTTGAATCCCAGAAAATTTCTTAAATAAATTTGACACCCCATTCTTTTTCTTATAGCTGCTAAGGACACTTCCTCCAACTCACTAAGTTACCAATAAAATATAGGTCTTCTCCAATTTTGTGTTTATGGGGAAAATGCATAATAAATGGGGCTTTAAATAACAAGTGATTTTCCTGTAATATAATCATGTCTACATTTTTTGGTTAGCTAATTCATATATATATATATATATATATATATATATATATATATATATATATATATATATATATATATAAATTTTTTTAAATAAATATATATATATATGCCCTCGCAATCAATGCACCAGATTTTTGTTCACGCCATTGCCGTTTGCTGGCAAGCTACCAATTATTTTTGCGGAGAAGAGGGGACAGGCAGTCTAGCTATAAACGTACACACACACAAAGTCACATTAATGAGAGAATATGGTCTTTTTAATTCTTGAAGGTTAATGCAAGACTTTCAAGTGTTTTTCATTTCTGTATCATAATTGTATAAGGATAGATTATTTTTGTATATGTTAAGTGTTAATGCTTTTAGTGAGTAATGCCAGGATCCAGAGTATCCTGACAACAATTATGCTGCCATTTCAATCTCATTGCAATACAAGGACGACAGTGTGGACATGTAATTTCACATTATTAGAGATCAAGAACTTTAGGAAAAATATAAAACCCAACTGATTATTTTTGTTTCAGTAATGCTCATGAAATGTCTATAAAGCTACTTTAATGGGGGAGGTCATTAACTTTGTGGTAAACAAGATTAAGGTTAGGGCAAAATAATTGCTCATTTAGATGAAAAAATGAACAAATGAAGCAGTTCAATTGTAGTTCAATTGTAAATTTTAAAATACAAGTACAATAAATTGATACATAATCAAGCAGGTAAGTCTCTTATTACAAAAGGAAAGATATTATTCTGACAGCAATTCCTTAATGGCCAGGAATACATGAGGGTTCAGCTCTAATAAAGAAATTCTCATGCCTTTCTGGTTATAAGATGGATTGGGAGAAATCTGATTGCTTACCTCTGAATATTCACTGTCCAAGAGCCCTTTGCAAGACTATAATTTTAAAAAGGCATTGAATGGTATGAAGTACTTGGATCTTGTGAGGCCAATATTTAGTGCTACTTAGCCGGCTAAATAGAGATATAACTGCTACTTAACCAGATAAGCCAGCTGCTTATCTGGTTAAGTAGCAGTTATATCTGGATAACAGATAACTGGGTATCTTTGAATATTGGGCCCTTTCTTGCTAATGATTTCGAGCTTATTTCTAAATCTATAGACAAAATTCTTATACTATTGCAGAATATCTTCACTAAATTATCACTCTTTTGATCTATAAAAATGATTATTGCTCCACAGATCAATATTTTAAGCATAAGAACAAGATTTGGCACAAGAAAATTCAGGAAAATTGTAGTGCTATTGGGCAAAGGTTGGATATGGAGGGTAAAGATTGGGGGGGGGGGGGAATGGAGAGAGAAGGGTGTGAGTTTAGAAGTTAATAAGGAGAGAATGGATTTGAAAAAGTTTGATGGAGTCATTTTTTGTTACTTTTGCTGAGAATGTATGTAAAGGTTAGGCGGTATGGATTCAGAGATTTCACCCAGACACAGACTAGTTTGAAGGCCACAAACAATTCACTGTTTTGCACTGTGAATTGTTTATGAACATGCAAGAGTGTTTATTCTAGTTATTCCAGTAGTCTATGATGAGAAAGCAAGCAATTAACTTATACTAAAGCCCGAGAGAAAATGAAGGCTACACAGCTGCACCTCAAATTAGGTAAGAATTTAGAGGAAAGGAACATCACTGCTTTCCCAAGTATTGTAGTGTATAAGGGAAAATAACAGCCAGAGAGAGGGAGAGTGCACTCTGGACGTGATAGCACAGGCTGATCCTCTAGAAACATGTAAGCTTTTTATATACACATACCATGTAAGCTTTTTAGATATATTTATTTATTTATTTATTTATTTCGGATTTTTATATACCGACATTCTCAATACAAGTATCGAATCAGGTCGGTTTACAAAGAACAAAACTGTCGCAATAAAGGCGTTACATTAAACAGCGTTTCTTAACATATGAGTAACATATAACATATCATATAAAAAAATAAATAATACAAATTAAATATTACATAGACTACAATAATAATAATAATAACTCGTCAACAGGACGTGGATAAATACAAAGGATGTTTAAGGCATGAGTATATATCTTGAATAATTAGAGGGGTAGTCTAAATTGTGATATGTGGGTACATAGACCTTGTATATATATATATATATATATTTATTTAAAAACTCTTCTATACCGTTAAGTTAATTCACCATCACAACAGTTCACAGAAAGGCACAAAAAGAAAAACTATAATTGGTATAGATTACAAATTAAACATGTGCCAACATAGAACGGTAACATTTTAATAATAGAAACTATGTGGTTAATAAAGCTTATATGTCGGTTAGGAAGCTGTAAAGCAGTTCAAATCTATGTTATTATGTACTTGGAGATATAAAAGAAAAAACTGATTGCTTGGTGCATCCTTATCTATCAACTGTTTGCCTCCTTCTCTTTGTCTTTCAAGAAAGCTTGTTTATAAAGCCATGTTTTCAGATTAGTTTTAAATTGTTTCAAATTTGTCTGCAGCCTTATTTCAAGTGGCATGGAGTTCCATAGGACAGGTCCAGCCAGCACAGTGCTCTCTCCCTTACTTGAGTGAGGTGTGCTGATTTAACAGAAGGGACAGTTAGTAGGGCCTTATTAGCAGATCTCAGGTTTCTGTGTGGAACATGTACACTCAGAGCTGTGTTAAGCCAGTCGGCTTTTTCATCATGGATTAGTTTATGAATTATACACAGTGCCTTGTATTGTATTTGTTGTTCAATTGGAAGCCAGTGTAGTTCAGCAAGTGTTCCTGTGATGTGGTCTCTCTTCTTTTTGCCTGTCAAAATTCTAGCAGCGGAATTTTGCAATATTTGGAGTGGTCTAATGGTGACGAGGTAGCCCTAATAGTAGAGAGTTACAGTAGTCTGTGCTCGCGAATATCATTGCCCGTAGAACTATGCGAAAATTGTTCAGTGTTAGTAGGGGTTTTAGTCTTCTAAGGACCATTAGTTTGGCGTAACCTTCTTTTAATTTCTGTTAAATGTGTTGTTTCATGTTTAGCTCAGGGTCCATTATTACCCCTAGATTCCGTACTTTTATTGCTATTGTAGGATGTATAGGGTGTATGTTTTTTCGTTCTAGGTGTAAGAATTCAGTTTTATCAATGTTTATTATGAGTTCCATTTGATTTAGGAACTGTTTGATTATTTCAAGATACATATTGGCTAGTTTCATTGTTTCTTCAATAGTGTTTACGATGGGTAACAGTAGTTGTATATCATCTGCATATATGCAATGTATGATTCCAAGTCCTGCGAGTAGGTGACATACTGGGAGGAGGTAAATGTTGAAGAGAGTTGCGGACAGGGCTGATCCCTGGGGGACTCCTGTTTGTAGTTTGACTCTGTCTGATAGTGTGTTTTTGATTTGTACTTGGAAACATATATACCATGTAAGCTATATATATATATATATATATATATATATATATATATATATATATATATATATATAGCTATTGTTATGATCTACCATTACGTCTTCTGTAGGACCTGATTTTATTTGTTCTATCCTCCTATTGCTCAAATAAACTTACTTTCCTAAGTACCTGGAACCATGATGTACTGAATCAAAGTCTGTGTAGGGAATAAGCACCTGGGTTCAAGCCATCAGGTATAATCCCAGTAATTGTGTGTGTTTATATTGGGTAAGTCCTCAGGGAGCCCCCAGTGTAGATCTCAGTGAGATTAGCCCCCCTAGGTCAAAGCCCCTGGGTAGAATCTCAGTTTGTACAGTCTGAACCAGGAACAGTTGTTGTGACAGGCACCCTTGAATTACAGAGTGTATTGAGAGATTGTAATGTAACATGTGGCTTGGACCCTTGTTCTTTTTTGATTAAGTCAATGCCAGATCCTTTATTACCAAAATTACAATTGGTGGTTAACACATCCCTGAAGGAGGGTAATTTGCCCAGTGTTTTGAACGTCTGTGATGACCCCAGTTCTGAAACAGGTTATGTTAGATAGATCAAGTTGTGCTAGCTATCACCCAATATATAATTGCCCTTTCTAGCTAAAGTACTTGAGAAGGTATTGTGTTCACAGTTATCCACTTATTTGGAAGAAGTAAAGGGGTTGGATAGGTGTCAGTTGGGGTTCAGAAAGGGCTATGGTACAGAGACAATTATAGCAGCAGTGAAAGATGAGATTTTAAGCTATAGGGATCGGAGGGGGGGGGGGGGGGTTCGAGGTTGTCATTGTTAGATGTGAGTGCTTTCAATATGGTAAATTATGGCTTACTTTTGGAGAGATGCAAGCAGTTAGGACTGGGGTGGGGGAGGGTGTGGAATTGGTTATCATCTTTCTTGACAGGGAAGCTGTAGTACAAGTCAGAGGGGTTCCTTCCACATCATTTAGTTTAGAATGTGGAATGTCTCAGGGATCACCCCTGTCCCTTTAATTGTTTAACTTTTTTTTTGCAACCCTTGGGCTCATTTATTCGGGAACAAGGGTTTAATGTGTTTATATATGTTGATGACATGCAAGTATTGTTCCCAGTTGGTAAAGATATGACTGAATCGATGAATAGAATTAATGAAGGGTTAAGGAGAATATTGGGGTGATTTGAAACTCAGAAGCTTTTAGTAAATGCAGAGAAAATTGAATGGTAATATGTAGGGAGGGAGTCTGTTTTAAAGGAATCAGTTACTATAAATATAAATAATATAATATAAAGTGAGGAATTTAGGGGTGCTATACGGTGGTTCAGAGGGTTTGGTTTATACTTAGATTGTTAAGGTAACAATTTTTTTTTTAAGAGGTCTCTTTTTAGATTAGTGGTTCAGGCATTAATCTGCCTGTTACTTGATTATTTTAACATTATGTTGGTGGGGCTCTCGAAAAAAAAGTATACAGCATTTACAAGTGGTGAAAAATATGGCAGCCCGTTTAATTTTTGGCCTTGGAAAACAGGTGAGTACGACACCATTATTAATAAGCCTTCATTTGTTACCGATTGAAAAGAAGTAACAATTTAAGTTAATGACTTTGATAAACAAGGCATTAAATGGCATGGATGATAGCTATCTACAAGATAAGATTAGGAGTTATGTCCCTACACATAATTTGGAGCCAATAACAGCGGCTTTGGCATTGGTTCCAACTAGGTGGGAGGTGCGCAAGGTGATAAATGGGAAAAGACTGTTCTCAGTTGGTCCAAAACTGTGGAATTCAGCACCATTGGAGGTGAGAGTGGAAATAAATTACCTCAGTTTTAGGAAAAAGGTCAAGGCTTGGCTTTTTCCATCATAGTTTGGTTCCCTATAAATCTCTCTTAAAGGGATACTGGGTTGGGTTTTTTTTGACTAGGAAGAGTACAGGTGTGAGCTGCTATTAAATGTATTTTGCGGAAAATTTAAGGGGGTGATTTTTATGGGTATGTATGTGGTTACGTTGATTGTAATCCTTTTAACTGCTGTTTTAAATCATAAACCACTCTGGTCAGATCTAGAATCTGTTGTACAGTATATGAGAAACAATAAATAAATAAATAGATTTGCCCAGCATCCTGTTTCCAACAGTGTCCAATCCAAGTCACAAGTACCTGGCAAGATCCCAAAAGGTAAACTTGATCCACCTAATCATGCTTCAGTTTCTCATGCTCTGCACTAGAAAGATAAGTCTCCTGAAGCAGCACAATCTGAGCTCGATTTTTCTTTAAAAATTGCAGTATCCTTTTCCATTTAATAGGGTTTGTAATCTTCCTAACATTCAGGGAGATAATCTGAAGTCACTTTGCCATGTGCATCAGTATCTTCCTACAAAATGGTCAACAACCCTCTCATATTGTAAGATAAACAATTACTCCAATTGCTCACCAAACATATATAAGCATACCTCATCAAAACAAAGTTATGGACTGTGTGATTGATTTTTTTTTTTTTTTTTAATTATCCAGTCCCCACCTTCAAACCCCTCCTGAAACATTCAACTAAAGGACCACTAAAAAGTGGCTTCATCCCTAAACCAATTATCCCAACTAACAAAAAAATGAACATAACTTCCAAACATTCCCCAAACTCCAACAGTAAAACAAAAAACCCACAGCCAAAAAAAAGTGCCTCTCTCACCACCAGCAACACCTATCCAAAAGAGACAGATATCGGATCTCAGGTAGTATACCTTCACATCCCTTTATTCCCCAAAATAATAAACACCCCCTTCCACTGCCATTATATTTCCCAACATAAGAACATAAGAAATTGCCATGCTGGGTCAGACCAAGGGTCCATCAAGCCCAGCCTCCTGTATCCAACAGAGGCCAAACCATGTTACAAGAACCTGGCAAGTACCCAACTAAGAAGATCCCATGCTACTGATGCCAGTAATAGTAGAGGCCAATCCCTAAATCAACTTGATCAACTTGATTAATAGCAGCTAATGGACTTCTCCTCCAAGAACTTATCCAAACCTTTTTTAAACTCAGCTACACTAACTGCACTAATCACATCCTTTAGCAACAAATTCCAGACCTTAATTGTGCCTTGAGTAAAAAAGAATTTTCTCTGATTCGTCTTAAATGTGCTACTTGCTAACTTCATGAAGTGCCCCCTAGTCCTTCTATTATCCGAAAGTGTAAATAACCCTAACAATATGCCAGCAAAGCGCATCAAGGTGGGACCATCGAAACCTCCAGCAGAACAATTTATACAAGAATTTTCCTCTCCTACCCACACACTACTGCCCCAACTAACCACAAATGCACTTGAGACATTGCCCAAATCTCAACATCCACAAAGACTCCAAAAGCAACCATCCCCAATAAGCTCACTCCAACTCTCTATCTACTCCACTGCCCCAGCCCTACCACATTCCTAGCAGAAAAAAAAACTTGTAGAAATAAAAGTCCAAAAAGGGTAAAACTAAAAAAAAATCCACCTTAACCGTTTCTGGATGTAAAAATTAGGCATCACACTAAGGCTCCAGGACAGGTATCAAAACCAAGCATACTGAGAATTGGAGTGTGTGATGAATGACGGCATCATTCCAACATTCCACCACTGCCTCACATGTGGTGAATGATGCCAGCAAACTCAGTCCTTTGCAAAATAATGTGTACCGAAAGAGCCTGCTCAGCCAAAGCATAAAAAGTATGAAAAACTATCCACAAATATGAATAAGAAGCTATGTAAAGTAAAAAATACAAATGCAAAAAATAGAGAGAGACACAAAACATTCTAAAGGAGATTAGCTGTTAGCATAATGTTAAAGGCATTCAAGGATAAAATTGGGGTTCATTTTTGTTTTTTTACATTCATTTAAGACAAATGTGAACTTCTGATTGAAAGGGAAAGGCAAATAGACTGTTCCCAAATGGATGGAAGTAGAGAAATACCTGTTTTTTCCTTACCCCTTGAATGTGCTGCTTGGTATGATTTTATCTACGAAACAGAGATATTTCGATGGTGTGTTTGACACACAAGACATTGTGTGATTTGAACATGAATGTACTCTAAGAAAGCATGGTTAAACCATCACTAACGATTCAAGTACTAATTCACTGTTTCCCAACTTTTTCAAGCCCAAGGCATACCTATAGTATCAAATGTTGTGTGGCATACCAACCTCCACAAAGCAGGCAGTGTGGATATGAAAAGGACATACATGGTCCAAGAGGAGATGGAGAAGCACTGACAAACCCACCACTCCATATCAAATTTTAAAACAAAACAAAAGAGAGAGAGGTGGCAGAGATGCACATGAACATCACAATGAACCAGGTCCCTCTATATTTAAGTGCAGGATAAGGGAGAAGTTGGGGTAGTGTGAGCAGCTGTTTCAGTTAGTTACTTGGCTACTACATGTGGCTGCCAGCTCTCTTTCACTGCTGTTGCTTCCAGCAAGAGAGAGGAACATTCAGTGATCAGTGCACGCTCTGCTCATGTCACTCAGCCTGAGAATAAGCTAGAGAGTGGAAGAACCCAACGGAGGCAGCGCCATGTGCAATCTGTTTACTGAACAAAACGGGGTCTGGCTATTCATGCCCTGTATGAGGTCAGTAATTACCACATTCTGGGGCTCATGCTTTACCTAGGAAGATCTCAGAAAGGAGCTCCTACACATTTAAGAGCCAACACTGGTATCTTCTGCTGCTGTAAAGTGCTACTGAGAGCAGGGCTCAGGTGCTGGCCTGAATTTGGACATCAGGAAAGAGTGACTTCTATGGCACAGCTGATGAGGTTTGATGGCACACTGGTTGGGAAACACTATATTAAATGTCTGGTAAATGAAAGGAATTTGGAAGGTGGGGCATATGTTAGAAGATCCAGCTTAAAAACAGTCTGCATACTAGTCACGCCTCTAGCACAGTACTGCTGAATGAGCTGGATCTTTCTCTAGTCCATGCTAAGGTACAGGCAAGAAGGCATATTGTGTCAGAATTTTATAAATTATTGAAAACCCAATCTCATTGCTCTAAAGCATTAGAAAACTTTGTAAAATTAGGATATGCAGAAAAAAGCTTTCAGTGGTGGTCATCTTTTTGGTCAAAGTCAGTTAAGAGGATTATTTTTTTTTTTAATCAGCAGGCATGAATGTCTATTTTATAGTTCACATTGCTATCTGAAATCCTTTCAAACTACATAAAATGGGAGCAATTAAAATCAATAAACACTGGTTCTGTCACAACAATGTTGTTAAACATCAAACCTTTGTGGAAAAATGTATGGAGGGAAAGCTCTTAATATAGTGGGCCTAGAAGGTTAATATACTTGCAAAATTTTGACATCATGCACTCTTAAAAGTGCCATGTTGGTTAATCATAAAAGGTGCTAAATTTGCCTTTATCCCTGGCTCTGCAATCGATATTTAATCATTAAAAGACTATAATTTGCTGAATGTTCATTTTTGGTGGAATACAGTATGTGCTACATAGGAAGCTGCGACTGCAAAAATGTAAAATACAAGTTGATAAGATTCAGCAGATTTGCCACACAGTAGATGTATATATAAGTTATCATTCATGACGGGTGCTGGTTTAAGCATTTGCTAGTATATATAATTCTCCACACAGCAGGATTTGTTAAATGTCAAAATATGTTTTTACTCTTTCTGCAAAATTGTTTTGTTTCTTATTAAATAAAAGAAACTTGGACTAAAGAAAAGATTTTCAACAAATATAATGCTATTAATTACAGGGGAGAAAAATGTCTTCACTAAAGAGCTGAATTTCAGGCTAAATAAAACATTAAAGAGTTTTACACTGGGAAATCTGAGAAACCACTGAAAGAGACTGATAAGTACATAGAAAAGATAAAGGAAATATTGTAGAAAGATGCACAAGACAATCAAAATAGTCATTTAGATGTCTGGAGTAAAAAGCCAGGGCTCAGGGCACTTATGCAAAGCATTCATTTTGTGGGATTCTAATACATCTTCTGCAGAGTCTTTTCCATCTAGCCAACAGCACCCCTCCTCCCACCTTAACTACTCAACCCCTGGCAGCTGTGAAATAGAAGAAAGCAATCAGAAGTTCTGCAGCACAGCATCCTACATTCACCTACCCTTCCAAAAAACACACACCAAAAAAAGTACCGTATTTTTCGCTCCATAAGACGCACTTTTTTTCCCCCAAAGGTGGGGGGAAAATGTATGTGCGTCTTATGGAGCGAATATAAAAAAAAAACCAAACAAAAATCTAACAAACACCCCCCCGACTCCCTCAAGACCTGCCGACTTAATTTCCTACAACCCCCCCCCCCCAAGACCTGACAAATTAATTTCCTGCAACCCCCCACCCTCCTGACCCCCCCCCCCCAAGACCTGCCAAACGTCCCTGGTGGTCCAGCGGGGGTCCGGGAACGATCTCCTGGGTGTGGGCCGTCGGCTGCCAGTAAACAAAATGGCGCCGACGGCCCTATGCCCTCACTATGTCACTGAGACCGACCGCTGCTATTGGTCGGTCTCAGTGACATAGTGAGGGCATAGGGCCGTCGGCTGCCAGTAAACAAAATGGCGCCGACGGCCCTATGCCCTCACTATGTCACTGAGACCGACCAATAGCAGCGGTCGGTCTCACTGACATAGTGAGGGCATAGGGCCGTCGGCGCCATTTTGTTTACTGGCAGCCGACGGCTCACGCCCAGGAGATCGTTCCTGGACCCCCGCTGGACCACCAGGGACGTTTGGCAGGTCTTGGGGGGGTCAGGAGGGTGGGGGGTTGCAGGAAATTAATTCGGCAGGTCTTGGGGGGGTCAGGGGGTGGAGGTTGTTAATTTAAAGGGTTGGGATGGGGGGGGGGGGGTTTGGGGGTTCCCACAGAAAGAAAAATTTTCTGATCTGGGGAGTGGACCGAAATGGCCCTCCCCAGACCCAAAAACAAAATGGGGAGAAAAAAAAAACTATGCACTCCCCTAATTTGCTCCATAAGACGCCCAGACGCAGAGCCGGTTTAGCACAATTTTTTTTTTTTTAATTTTCCCCCTCTGAATCCTAGGTGCGTCTTATGGTCAGGTGCGTCTTATGGAGCGAAAAATACGGTATACATAATAAATCTTTTGAACATGAAACATGTATGACCTTAAGTTCAATGGAACAGATGCTGAAATGCTACAGCTTCTAAGAGTCTGGTATATCATGTGTTATGTGTATGTTTATATCTGTGTGTCTAGACCTAGAATATAGGAAAATAAGATTTTATTTTGGAAGGGGAGATTAACACAAAAACAGACAATAAGTCTAGGACACTTCTGGCCTACCCAAATTATTTCCTGTTCCAATGTTGCAGATCCTGGTTGACCTCAGGCTTCCTTTCACTTCTTTACAGCTAAAGATCTTCTGTGCTTATCCCATGATTTCTAACATTCAATTGTTTCTGAATACACCACTCTCTCCATAAATTAATACTGAGTCTACTCTCAGCATAACATTTTGTTCTAAAATATCCTATCCACAGAAAAATGTTTGCTTCTTGAGAATTATATATACCTATGAGGTATTTGAATGGTGCATAATCTTCAGCTCAACTCCTTTCTTTGGGCCAATTTCTGAAAATGTACATTCCTACAAGAAATTTATGTTCTCTTAACTGGGGTAGGTTATAGATCTCTTCACATAAACTGGCCTGTGAACAGGAGACATGCAAGTGTACTCGGCAGCAGCTTCTGAATTTTGGAATTCGCTTCCCATCAATCTGTGGCTCAAGACTAATACAAAAAAATGTAAAGCTTAGCTGAAGATGTATCTTTTCAGATTAGCATTTATGTAAATATACTGAATTTCATTTTAATGGACACCTAATCAGACTTGCAGGATGGTCTGTTTTGCTCTTTGCTGTGATTTTTAATTATGTGTACTGTTTAATATGATTATGTACATACTATTATAAATTGCCCAAAGCCCCATGCACTGGGCAATTCATAAAGTTAAAGTTATGTCTCTATTGCATTCTTCCTTCATAATTCTCACAAGTACAAATATTTAAGATCCTTAAGTCTCATTTTATAGAGCTCCTGAACCATTTTGGTAGTGAGGAGAGACTGCTGAGGTGGGATATGATATAGGTGTTTAAAATCATGAGAGGTCTAACGGGTAGATGTGAATCAGTAACCGTATTTTTCGCTCCATAAGACGCACTTTTTTTCCCCAAAAAATGGGGGGAAAATATCTGTGCGTCCTATGGAGCGAATATATAAAAAAAAAATCTAACAACCCCCCCCCCCCCACCCTGCTGACCCTCCCCCCAGACCTGCCAAAAGTCCCTGGTGGTCCAGCGGGGGTCCAGGAGCGGTCCGGGAGCGATCTCCTGGACTTAGGCCGTCGGCTGCCAGTAATCAAAATGGCGCCGACGGCCCTTTGCCCTTACTATGTCACTGTGGTCGACCAATGGCAGCGGTAGCCCCTGTGACATAGTAAGGGCAAAGGGCCGTCGGCGCCATTTTGATTACTGGCAGCCAACGGCCTAAGTCCAGGAGATCGCTCCCGGACCGCTCCTGGACCCCCGCTGGACCACCAGGGACTTTTGGCAGGTCTTGGGGGGGGTCAGGAGGGTGGGGGGTTGTAGTAAATTAATTTGGAAGGTCTCGGGGGGGGTTAGGAGGTGGGGGGTTAATTAATTTAAAGGGTTGGGATGGGGGGTTTTTTTTTGGGAGGGGGTTCTCACAGAAGTAGAAAGACAAAAGTTTTCTGATCTGGGGAATGGACCGAAATGGCCCTTCCCAGACCCGAAAACAAAATGGGGAGAAAAAAAATCTTATGCACTCCCCTAATTTGCTCCATAAGACGCACAGACGCCCGGGGACAGAGCCGGTTTAGCACAAATTTTTTTTTTTTAATTTTCCCCCTCTGAATCCCAGCTGCGTCTTATGGTCAGGTGTGTCTTATGGAGTGAAAAATACAGTATTTACTCTTTTGGATAATAGAAAGACTAGGGGGCACTCCATTAAGTTAGCATGTGGCATTTTTAAAACTAATCAGAGAAAGTTCTTTTTTATTCAACGCACAATTAAACTCTGGAATCTGTTGCCAGAGGATGTTGTTAGTGCAGTTAGTATAGCTGTGTTTAAAAAAGGATTGGATAAGTTCTTGGAGGTGAAGTCCATTATCTGAGATTAATTAAGCTGACTTAGAAAATAACCACTGCTATTAATAGCAACTGTAACATGGAATAGACTTAGTTTTTTGGTACTTGCCAGGTTCTTATGGCCTGGATTGGCCACTGTTGGAAACAGGATGCTGGGCTTGATGGACCCTTGGTCTGACCCAGAATGACATGTTCTTATGTTCTTCTTTGAACAGCCTTTATTGTATACAAATCTCTCATATGCATATTCATTGTGGATATCCTGAAAACCTGGCAAGTGTGTGGTCACCTATGTATTATACTATAAGATTCCCATAAGATAATGTAGCACAGGGTTTTTAAATTCTAAAGCAAGCTATTTTACCAATTAAGTGTATGACCTTGCAAAGATAATTTACAGTAAAACTGGAAGCCAGAAATCCTTCCTTCTTTTCATTTTTGAAAACTATAATGTATATTCTTGATTAAAAGCTACTTTTCTAGCTAGAAGTGGCTGTATCTTGTATGTTTTTAATCTGAATTCCTGCCCTGAATGGAATACAAAGTAATTTTTAAATCAATTTGTATGTTTAAAGTATATATTTTTACTATAAAAGTAAAAATATATAGTCAGTGGAATCTAGACTTGAAAAGAAAGAAGAGCTGAAATGTAATTTTCACATGAGAAGGAATGGACCGGCTCAGTGGCAAGGCTGTGCACTGCCATGCAAAGTTACTGGGTTCCCAGGTACTGGATTTTTATTGAGAAAGAGGAAACCGCCAAGAAAAAAAAGTGTATATGGCTGAGGGAAAATGCATTACCAGAAAACAGAAAGAAAGGAAATAAAAATGAATAAGGATGATAGAGAAGACTTAAGAGACATGTTTAAGGTAAACAAGAATACCTCCATTAAAAAATGTAATTGCTGATGTATGCACTGTAACACTACTGACAGCCAGAAAAGGAGGGAGTAACTGTTTCAGAGTACAGTGAATCTAAGTCAGCCATTAAATTACGGACAATGCCTCCATCCTGCTCCTGCACAGATATTGAGATATAAGTTTTGCTGTAGATTTGCAAACATAGTTGTATAGGTTTACATTACTGAATTTGCACAAAAAGCCATTGTACTGAAAATGATTCAATTAAATCTTTTCTTTTTAAAAATATCAATTGTAATATTCCAGCCAGTCGCAGGAAGGCTCCGCGACTGGTTGCACTTACCCCGAACCCACAGAAGGCCGCCAGCATGCTCCTGGCCGTTACACTGCGCCTCCCCATTGGCGCGCATGTGCATTTGCAGAAACTTTCTAAGCCCCATGGCAAGAAAGAGACTGATGGCAGTGTGGCTGGGCATTTAAACCCCAGCCCCGCTCCCAGCAGATACTTCAGCAACAGGTCCTCCTCTGCTGTGTGTGTTGCTATTCCTGTGCCTTGTCCTCCTGTTCAGTTTTCTCACTGTCTTGACTTGCCTTGTTCGTGTCCTTGCCAGATATCCTTTGTCTTCCCTTATCTGTCCTGCCCGGCCAAGTCCCTTGGTGTCTCTGCCTGTCTTGTTTGTCTTGCCTTGATTCTTTGGTTCTGACTTCTGCTTTAGATTCTGACGTCACGCCTGGATTTCCACCTGCCCTGACACGTGACCTCAACCTGGATATCTTCTGCTTGCTGCCTGCCCTGACTACTGCCTGTACATGAACTCTTTCCAACTGCTTCTTAGGGGACAATTGCCTATGATCTGCCAGCCCCTGGAACTCAAAGGCTCAACCTGCGAAGAAAGGGACTGGTACAGATGAAGCTGCAACTCCTGTCCCAGTAGGGCATGTCTGCCAGCTTTTGGCATGAAACTAATAGGTTCATCTATGAGTAACCATCAACCATGCTATGGCACAAGGGCTCACAATCTCAACATCAATTTTTCCAACATTTGCTGTGCATGTCAAGTTTCTTTTCTCCATTTCAGTTCTTTTCTATTTTGAATTCCTTTTACTTTCTCACACTTCCTATCTCTACTCTCTTCTTTGATTCCTCTTATTCCAGCTCCTCTCACTTGCATTTAATTCTCCCAAAAATAGCTTTTCTCTGCTCTCCTTACCCCCAGTCTTTCTTCCCTCCCATACCAGCTCTGTCTTTTCTATCTGTGAACAGTGTGAGGCTCAAGGTAATGCCACAGTTTCAAAGTTTGGCATGAGAACACAGTTATAACCAGAGGTGCACAACTCAGGGTCAAAGAAAACAGAGCTGCTTGGAGATGATACCAGGAAATGAGCATAAAAGGTGATTTGATTGATTGATTTTCTGCGTTTTCAGGCACTTCAAAGTAGATTACATTCAGGTACTATCTCCAGAGAGTTCACAATTTAAGTTTTTTTGTACCTGAGGCAATGGAGGGAGAAGTGGGTTGCCCAAGGTGAAAAGGAGAGGCAATAGGATCTAAACTCTGGTTGTAGCTCGCTGTTCTAACCACTAGGCCTCTACAGAACAGGTGAGTAACCAAGAGAGCAGCACCTTGTAGGCTAGTGGATAGGTCCATTTATCTCCTTCCCGTTAAGCTGTACTAAGATCAAGATTATGATGCATTTATTGCAGAATCACAGAAAACTGGGGCCCTGATTGTATGCATAACAAATTGAATTAAAGTCACTTAAAATAATTATAAAGTTTAATATAACTTACAGTACAAGGTTAGTTGTTGATATCTATATTGGAAGTTATCAGTTATTATAATGAAAATAACTTTCAGAAACTTAAGCTGGGCATTTTAATGAAAAAATGTAGGTGATACAAAGAAAACCAAACAAAAGGCAAGGCAGTATTGCTTAAGCTTAGAAATAACAGTGAATTTCAAAGTAGCAAAGCAAAAGTATTATGAAGAATGAAAACAAAAAGCTGGTGTTAACATTAAGGAAAGTCAAACTGAAAAAAAATGTACTGGTGTCAACAAGCAGAGCTATTCTATATTACTGATAAGAATTTTGGCTTCCAGTTTATATTCTTTCATTTTACATAAAACAAATTGTCTAATTAATAATACATGCCTTCTGATGATCAGCAGGGAACATATTTCAGAGAAATACAAGAGTTTGAGGCAAACCTTTAGTTTGATTTATAACAAGGCATTCGGTATGGGCCACAAAACACCATGCTTAGGTCATTTGGGTTGACTAACTGGGCATGTGCTTCCAGTGCTACACTTTTCTTTATTATTTATTTATTTATTTGAATTTTTTCTATACCGGCATTCGCGATGGGAATCGCATCATGCCGGTTTACAATTAACAAGGTGTGACAAAATGAGAAATGCTTAGAACATTAACAAGTGCTAGAAGAAAAAATAGCAGTTACAATAAAACAGGGACATAATACAACTTGGAATGTAGAGAAGGCGATAGAAACTTAACAGTGAAATAAAAGAATAAAAATAGATAAGTAAAACCTGCCAATTTAAAAGAGAAAGTAACATTATGGAGTTGTCAAAGTTGTTGATTACCCTGTAGGGAGGTCTTAGTTAATTGAATTGAAATTAGGTTCAATTGGTGTCTGGAAAGGCTTTCATAAATAACCAGGTTTTATTCCTTCCCTTCATATTTAAAACACAGCAAATTATAATTTAATAATATATTTTCATTATCTTCCCAAAACTGTTACTAATTTCATTAAGAAAAATGCCCTAAAGCCTCAATTCATAAAATGTTTGTCATTTTGTAAAAGCAAAAATCATAATACTGAAGCAAATATTTTTCTGAAAAAATTGTAAAGAAAATAAAGGCATTCTAATAGATTGATACAATTATAACAGTTAATAACTATTTTTACAGTAAATCTTATTGCATTGGCTTGCAAATACTATGACCATGCACAGGGGTTCTCAAACTTGTTCCTCAAGGACTGCAACCCAATTGGATTTTTGGGATTTCCTCATTCAATATGCCTGAGATCTATTTGTGTACAATGGAGGTAAGTGCACCCAGACTCCATCCATATTCATTGTAGAAATCCTCAAAACCTGACTGGATTGCAGTCCTTGAGGACTGAGTTTGAGGACTTCTAATCATCCAGCTTGACCAATGAACAGATTTTACTCAGGGATGGACAACTCCAATCCTTGAAGGTGCCTCAAAGTTTTCATGAAAGATTTGCATGAAAACTGTCTCAATTATATACATTTTATGCATATTCATTCAAGTTATCCCCCCCCCAAATCCCCCCCCCCCAAAAAAAAAGACCTGGTTAGGGGATCTCGAGGGCCTGAGTTGTTCATCCCTGATTTAATGATCGTGCAATATGCAATGTATTCACTCTGTCAAATACAAGTATACTGGTTCCCGTATCTCAAAAAGAATAAAGACAGGATGGAGGCAGTCCAAAGAAGAGCTACCAATATGGTGTGGAGTCAACATCAGGAGATTTATGAGAGGCTGAAGGAACTGAATATGTATACCCTAAAAGACAGGAAGTGCAGGGGAGATAACATACAGACCTTCAGATACCTGAAAGGTTTTAATGAAGCACGATCGTCAAACATTTTCTGTTGGAAAAAAATCAGTTCAATTAGGGGTCACAAAATAAGACTCAAAGCAAAATGACTCAGAACAGTCAGGAAATATTTCTTCATGGAGAGGGTGGTGAATGCCTGGAATGCCGTTCTGGAGAAGATGAAAACAGTGAACGAATTCAAAGGGGAATGGGATAAACACTGTGGATCCCTAAAGGCTAGAGGATGGAAATGAAGAAAAGAGTGCATGGGGGTAACTTGCTGGTGCAGTGTTTACTACCCTTAACCACAAGCCTTGAACCTGTTGATGCAACTCCATCTTTCCTCTCTGTTTCAACAGCAGGGGGAAAAGGTGGTGTGGATTCAGACAGCAACCGAGGGCCTCAGCTTTTATGGTTTCGGGAAAAAATAAGCATGGGGGTAAACTTGCTAATGTGGCTGTTACTACCTTTAACCAATAAGGCTGATACTTTTGATGCAACTACAACATTGCTCTCTGCTTCAAAAGCAGGGGGTAAGAGCAAGTTTGCTTACTGAAAACAGTGTTTTCCGTGGATGTTTTCCATTGATAGCAAGGTGAATTAGCCAAACTATCCAGGGATGTCCCTCCGGTCCTCTAGGTGGCGCTCCAAAGAGCACACAGAGTTGAGCTCTATGTGCCTGCCTATGTACATCACCATGTAGTTCCCAGCCTGCCTCAGTCTGTTATCCTAGCTTGCGAATGAACTGTCTGGAGACTGTCTGGAAAGATGGGTGGGTTAGCATGGCTAATTCACCATGCTATCCATGGAAAACACTTGTTTACGGTAAGAAAACTTGCTCTTTTCCACAGATAAGCAGGTTTAATTAGCCATGATATCTGGCGAGTCCCAAGCTGAAAGTTGAGCACCCCCTGGCATTGGAGGTAGCACGTGGCCCATTGGATTCTTGCCTGGGGCTGTGCTCAACCTGGTACTCCTTTGTGGACAGTCTTCTTTGTTGTTCCCACCAGCAGAATGGCTTGACCTACTGCCACATCTGCGGCTGCTTGCTGGTCCAGGCAGTAATGTGTCGTGAAGGAGTGTAGTGACGACCATGTGGCAGCTTTGCATATGTCCTGAATAGGCACTTCGCTTAAGTGTGCCATAGAGGCTGACCTGATGAGCTTTTGGTGCAGTGAACAAGGTCTCTGCTCTCTTGCTGTAACAGAACCCGATGCATTGGGAAATCCATGATGACAACATTCTCTTAGTGACAAGGAGACCTGGAGCATTTGGGTTGAAAGAGACGAATAGTTGATAAGCTCTAGAGTTTGATAGTGTATGTTGTTTGTAGTACGCTAAGACATGCTTACAATCCAGCATGTGGAGCCGTTTCTCTGTTTCCGACTGGTGTGGTTTGGGAAGAAGGTTGGCAGCATGATCGTCTGGTTGAGGAGGAAGGCTCTTATCGCCTTAGGAAGGAATGATGGATGAGTCCTTAAAGTCACTTTAGCAAGATAAAACTCCAGATACAGTGAATAATGGACTAATGCTTGTAGCTCACTGATTCTCCTTGCTGAGGTAAGCGCCACTAGAAAAAGGACCTTCCAGGAGAGATACATGTGACTACTGTCCATAGTTTTGAAGGGCAGTAGCATCAACTACTCCAAGACCAGATTCAGATCCCACGGCACTGGCGGCTTTTTTTTACTGGCGGGCGCAGCTGGAGACATGCCCCTCATAAACCTGGAGACCAGTGGGTGGCACGACACTGGAGCGCCATCTTGAGGGAGGTGGTAGGCTGCAATAGTGCTTACATGCATTCTGACTGATGCTGTTGCTGTTGCTAATCCTGCTTGATACAGGGAATGGAGATAATGCAGCTGGCGTTCTGGGGGGGGGGGGGGGCACACGAGAAAGGTCAAGTCCCTGCTCCCCACACTACCTCAAATATTTGGCCCACTTGGCTTGATAGTTCATCCTAGTGGAGTGTTTCCTGGATGAGACTAGCATATCCTGAATTGGGTGTGGTAGGTCCAAGTGTGTTAGAACTGTTCTCTCAATTTCTATGCTGCTTGACAGTGGGAGACACCTTGGCTTCTCCTGTGTCTTGTATAAAGTGTTGGGTGGGGGGGGACTTTCTGCTCCTTGCTCCTCCTCAGCATGGGGCAGGTGAGGGGAATGCTGTTCGCATCTCACTCTTGTGAGGCCTATGTTCGGGGCAAGTTTCAGGGGTCTGATTAGTCATGCTTCCCCCCAGGCTATGGGTGAAGCTGCTAGCTGTCACCAGTTGTCGAGGCTGTCCTTCTTGGACTGTCGACACCACTCTACACTATGTGACTGCCCCAGGGTATGTCCCCTGGCACTTTCCCCCCGTGCTGGTAGTTCTTGTCAATCACCATGATCAGGGGTAGGGCTGAGGCAAGTAGTCATTCGATGACAGATCCCCGAGGCAGCTTCGGTGTAGGCAGAGGTATCCTGCTGAAAGCCATGTTCTCTGAACTGGGAGTAGTGGTATTGTCCACCGGTACATTGCCTCCAGGAGATATAGCCTTCCCCCAGGTTCTGGAAGAGGGGCAGCATGGGAACCAGCACCTTCGATCCCACTAGAAGGCATACCGATGGGGAGGTAGTGTTCTTGCAGGATATTCTGTGGATCTTTCCTGCATTGATCATGGAGATCTCCCTGTGCGTGTAGTTATGCACCTGGAATGCGCTCAGTTGTGCGCGTCGAGTGCGCTAAATTGTGTGCGCGGTGTGCGCTCAGTTGTGCGGAAGTCTGTATGGGACGCGCACAAGTTAGGCACATCAGTCACCTGGCCTGCCCTGCGCGTACTGCCGGTCGAGAAGGGAAGATAGCGCCAATGCCCCCCCCCCCCCCCCGCGTGCGTAAGATAGCACCCCCCGAGGGTCTCCACGTGTGTGGACCCTTGCACCAGATCGGGGCCTAGCCCAACCAAGGCTATTCAACCCGATCGGTGCTCCCTTTTTAATCTCGCCAGAAGAAAGGAATCAGTATGGCAATCTGAGCTCGGAGACCTGAATTTAAAGTTTCTGCTTACCTGGTCTTGGCACTTACCGATCGTGTGCCAGACGGTCTCCACCTGCCGGGGGAGAGGGAATTACCTTCACAGCCATGCTCGGTTCTGCACCTGCTGCCTTTCAGCCACTCTGGGTGCTAAGTCCACGCCGGCAACTGGCTACTGGACCAAGGCACACCTCTGAGGGATATCGATCACCTCAGGAATTCTCAACTGGGGGAGGGACCCTTAGGTATCACAGCAGGAGAGCGGGGCTTGATCTTCTTTAAGGTAATTTTGTCTTCTTGCTGTAATTTTCCTAACACTGTGTAGTGTGTGGGATAGTGTCCGCATCTGCTAGGAGACGGAGAGATACTGGGGAACTGAGGTCACTGCATGGGTATATCTAGGGTGATGTCAGCTTTCAAAACTGACCGTCTCCCATCTGCTAGCAGAAGAGCACATAACCCACTGGTCCTGAGTCCATCTGGCTACATGCTAGGAAACCAAACTCTTCATTATAGAACACTAGACTAAGCCTCTGCTAAAACTTCTCATTTTACCTGATTACTATGGTTCTAATCTTTGTTCCAGTTCTTCCACAATGTACTTACAAAACACAATCTTCCATCATACATGTAACAACTTACATGAGAAAAAGCTCAATATCTTCAAGAAGTGACTAAACAAAGTATAAATCCCTGAAGTAACATATCACTTTCTGATAAACACAAATCACAAAAATAAAAAGCAGCAGCAGCAGTGATAGTACAGTACGAATACCCACACTAATCAGACAAAACACAATTAGTAACCTGGTCTGGTAGGTTTTGTTATCAATTCATCGTCTTCTGCCTTATTTCCATAATCGTATCATTTAATGAAAGGACTAAAGGAAGAGTGCAAGGCATACAAACCATGATGTGAGGACACAAATAGAATCTCAGAATAGCCAACCTGTACTCTGAAAAAATATATTGGATGAATTCTGTTTACAGCAGACAAGATATATTAATATTCCCTCTTTTCAGAGATCAACCTGATATGCAAGCACCAGGTGCCAACAGGTCACGTGGAAGGATCATATGGCCACTCTGGTTATTACTGAGATCAAGGAAGAAATTCATCTGACTGTGAAAAAAGCCACTCACACCTCTTTTCTTATGCCTTGCCTCTTGCTCAATCGCAATCCCTTCATAATCTCAGTTCATCCCTGCAAAGAATCAAGGGGATTACATAAATAATCAAAAGGTAGCATCATAATGAAGTATGCTCTTAAACTTATCGGGAGTGGGAGGATAGAACTACCACAGGTCTCTTGCAAGGGAAGGGTAGTTACCAATTAGCTCAGAGAGCTCTTGCAGTGTTTTCCTTTAAGCAGACATAAAGGGATTACAGAAATTAAAGAAAAACTTGCACAAGTGTCATCTTGGTTTCATAGTATTCAAGAGATGTGTGACCTTGAAAAGACGCAAGAAGCATACTTCTAAGGATGCAGCACTAGCAAGTTTAATTGAGGTACATCTTGACGTTCAATCTACAGAGAGGCATTTAAGCATTTTATACAAATTCATATACTACTTCTTTTCATATGGCCTTCATATACTCACGAGCATACAGTGCATGCTGTTTCTGCGGCAGGAGGGTCAAACAATTGGCTTGCTTGCTATTCCAGTGAATGAGTAACCAGGTTGTTTTGGGGACTCAGTGAGGAATTCCTATGAAACAAGCTTCAGACTTCCCTAACCCATAATAGAGGGAAACACCAGAGTGTAGAGCTTTTCATAAGCTTTCTCTATCCTATTGGGTCTGAAAGCATCATCCTGAGCATAATGCATAGACCTAGGAATTCTGGCAGATGCACCAGAAGGGAAGGTTTCATGATAAGTAGCTTCAAATTCCTCTTTACAGCCCATTTCAACCACAAAGATTCTATGCCACTGTTCTTAAGTTATTTTCCTTATTTGTTAAAGATATCTTCATGGTGCACTACTTAAATGCATCTGGAGATTAAAGTCACTTCTTCATTTAATATTCTGATAAACAAGTGCCCTCTTCTACACATGGCTATCCCTAGTGGTATACCAGTTTTTTCAACCATTCCTCTTTCTCTACCGGTATTTCAGTATAGCTGGAGGAAGAAATCCATAAACCATTATTAAGATGGGGTTGCAAAAAAACCAATAATCCCTGGGATAGGCAGCATGGAATCTATCTACCCTTTGGGATTCTGCCAGGAACTTGAGACCTGGATTGGCAACTGTTGGAAACAGGATATTGGGTTTGATGGACCTTTGGTCTGACCCAGTATGGAAATTTTATTTTCTATGTTCTAAAAAGGTTCATTTTCCCTAAACCACATGTGGTTAAGATGATTCATATTGTTGGAAACCATTCAAAGAACGCTTATAGATGTGTTCAAGGGGACATGTTAGGATACATGCATATGCTCCCAGTCTGTCATGATGCTTGTATTCCTGCATTGGACTGTATGCCTTCACTCTTCTATGCATCATAACTTTGCATTATTTCATCACACTTACTAATGTAAATATTACCCTCTTCTTCTTCTCTTTCCCCCTTAATACCCTAAGCATACCACATACTCATCCAAAGGCTAGTATCTTACAGTCAAGGCAGGTCACCAGTAGATGCATACATGTATGCAGTTTTATTTCCAGTTTTATACTTGCAGCTTTTTGACTGGTTTGAGAACCATCCTAAAGCATCCTAAGTGACTATCCTTTTTTGCTCTCATTTAACCTTGCATATACATGATCATGCTCCACCCACAGGAGCAGCAGGAATTGGTCGAGGCCTATCAGAAGCAAGGAAGGAAGCTCCAACCCACCAAGTCGCAGGAAGGTCATCACTCTGGTCCTAGCCTGCCCCTGGAAAGAGGCCGAAAATAGCTTGAAAGAGGGCAATATGAACATGACATTCAAAATATCTCAGTAGTTTAAATATGACACAAACGGTAATCAATTTTCAGTGGACAGAAACCTCTAAACCAAGCGGTAACACACTGATGACAGACTCAAGAGTATTTCTATATATGAAGCATTCTGAAGCAAAATCTCAGTTGAGGTGGAGGCAGCAAAAATGGCATCAGAATTCAAAACGGTATGAAACGAGCAAAGAAGCTTTTGCAGTTGAAAAGTGATCACGAAGAATTGGCAGTACTGCACAAGGTAGGGTAAATTGGCTGAAGAAGAATGACAATCTTTACCTGCCATCAGTTTTCATTTTTCAGCAACTGAATGATAAAGAATCCGAGAAAGACCCTAAAATAATAGTGCTATTTTCGACTACTTCTATACAAAAATAAAAATGCCAATTTTTCTATCAGGGTTCTAGTTTGGAATTATTTTTTTTTCTGCTCTCAGTAGGCTTTCACAAATATCTACAGAAATAACGTATAAAAAATAATGCTGCAGCTTAACCTTTACTAAAGTTTTACTATAATTAAACATGTGATGAAAACTGCTCATCAAGTAATAGAAATGAATTATTTAGGCAGCAGACCCTATGGGGTGAGGACTTTTTGCAGGATCTATCTATCACAGAATGGGACCTCATATTCCTTTCCGCACATAAGTGTTCCATCTCAGCGCGGCTACAGGAGAATTGCTACAAAATGCTATATCGCTGGCATTATGCACCTGATAGGCTTCATAAAATGAATCCGGCTATATCAGACCGTTGCTGGAGGAAATGCGGGGCAGTAGGAACATATTATCATATTTGGTGGCAATGTCCAGCGGTTACTACCTATTGGCAGATGATTTTTTCCTGGGCTTCTTCTATTCTGAATGTGTCATTGCCAGTCCAGCCCTGGCATGTTCTTTTAAGTTTGCCTTTGGAAACTGTCCACAAGGCTGCCCAGCGCTTTTTACAACAAGTTTTCATTACAGCCCGACTGGCCTTGGCGACTCATTGGAAGAACTGCTTAGTGCCTAGTCTACCGGAGGTCCAAGCCAAATTACACCACACTTATCAATTGGCTAGGCTTACAGCGGTCCATCACGATAGACTACCTGCATTCATCAAAATTTGGGGGCCTTATCAGTCTTGGATGGCAACGCAGCGCTGATACTCAGACCGACGGAGATAGGATTCCAAACTCGGGCCGTGCTCCCTGCCGGCCTTATGGACACTGGTTTTTTTTGCGCAATCTGTACCTTTTGGAAATGAATAGATATCCATTTTTATTCTCATGCACGCTTTAGCCACTGCCACCACATTTTGAATTCCAGGACTGTGATTCTACCCATGTTGTTGGGGGGGAGGGAGGGGTGAGTGGGTTTCCTTTGGTACCAAACACTTTAAGTGGAGCAGTGGGGCACTGACGTTTTATGCTCTTTATATCCCAATGTAGAAGCACATATTTGTTTGTATCAATAGTTCATACTGTTTATTTTTCATGCTTCTTCTGCTTTACTAATAAAACTGATTAAAATAAAAAAAAAAAAAGAAATGAATTATTTATGGAATAAAAGTTTAGTACAAGCGCTCTTAAACTAAATACGTTAATTATTAGAGTCAATGTTTTGACAATTTGCTTCCAAGAAAATAACTGAACCTTTGTTTATTGTATTGTATATTCTAAGAGCACTATTAACTTTTTGCCTGTTTACATTTGTATAATTTGGGTGAATGGACATTTTTCAAACAGCAAAGCTAATAGAAAATTTCCCCAACAAATCTAAATCCCAATATAAAATGAACTTTCATCACAAAAAAAAAAAGAAAACAAAAATTAACACATCAAAATAGATC
Organism: Rhinatrema bivittatum; assembly: GCF_901001135.1. NCBI lineage: Eukaryota > Metazoa > Chordata > Amphibia > Gymnophiona > Rhinatrematidae > Rhinatrema > Rhinatrema bivittatum. The sequence goes on from NC_042615.1 coordinate 711,867,072, forward strand.
AACTGAATAAAATATATACTGTAACAAAAAATCAAAAGCAAAATGACTGCTGGAATACTTATACAAATAGCACTGAGTTAATTGAAAACAAACAAGGGAGAAGTAAATTATATCTAATAAAGCTAGAAACAGACCCAGATGGTCACAAAATTGCAAAACCAATTTAAACATTTGTAATCTTTGCCATGTTTTGTGTCAAGGTTCTGATGGTTTGGAACTTTCATCAAAGATCCATCATGACTCAAGATGCCATGTGTTGGAATAGGATTTTCAGCAGAAAACATCATTTTATACCGCGAAAACTATTTTTTTAAACCATGTGTCTGCATAGTTAACCACTAAGTTCTACAATAATTAGATCATTTAGGGTCTTGTTTACTATCAGGCCAATAGAGAATGGTGCGCTCGGCCGGGCGCACCGTTAGCCCCCATTTGGCCGCGCGTTTTTCACGTGCTATTATTACCCCTTATACAAGCCGCACATTTTACTTTCAGAAATTAACTCCTGCCAAAGGCAGGGCTTAATTTTGGCCAGCACCAGGCAAGTGTACAGATAAGCAGAAAAAACTGCTTTTCTGTACACCCTCCGACTTAATATCATAGCGATATTAAGTCGGAGGCCCCAAAAATAAAAAAAAATAAAAAATCTTCTAAAACAAAAAAGAAAATTCTGCCTGCGGGTTGGAAAACGGATGCTCAATTTTGCCGGCATCTGTTTTCCGAACCCTTGGCGGTCAGCGGGTTCGACAACAGACGCCGGTAAAATTAAGCGTCAGCTGTCAGACCTGCTGACAGCCACCGCTTCCGCCAACAAGGAGGTGCTAGGGACGCGCCTCCTTATTAGCACGCGCCCTAATTTAAATACTGAATCGGGCGCCCAGGTGAGGGGCCTGGGCGCGCGACGGGGGAGCCGGTGCTTGCCGGGGGGGGGGGGGGGGGGGGGGGGGGGCAACTCTCCCGCTCAGTTTACTGTATTGGCCTGTAAGTTTTTTTTCCCATAAACACAAAATGGGTGTAAACCTTTAGCAAATGATCCCCTTGGTTTGACATCTGCACTAGCCTGAAACTTCCTGCAGAACAAATGTGCTCTTTAAAGATTTGCCATATGGGAAGAGAAAGTTTGTAAATCATGTTCTAATTTATTGCTTCCAGTAACAATATGTTGCATATTCCAGTTCAGCCTAGTCATCGAGTCATCCTCCAAGTGCTCTGCAGAGTCAAGAGTATCTTGATATCTAGCAGCTGGGGTCATGAGGTCCAATTTTTTAGGCAAATTAATAGTTTGTGTAATTTGGGGATTTATTGTATTTTATTATGTATTAATGCTTGTATTTTACTTATTTTATACTTGCAAGCCTTTTTGAATCTTTGATATTCTTGGAGAAGGGCAGCATATATATTGACATTTTTTATAGCAAGTTATCAAAAGTCATTGCTCCTTTATGAAAACAAGGACTTCAAGTGAAACTGTTAGCATACCATTCAGCATTAAAACAGAAATTAACCAATGCTGCCACAGTTAGTGATCTGTTTTGAACAGCGACTTGCCTTGACTTACCTAGGTGAATTTTTGAAGACTGGCAAACAAATAATTGCTGTATAAATCCCAATATACTCTTGCTTACATCTGCTAATTTTATATCTGACGAAGTGGACTCTGACCTCGAAAGCTCATGCCTCAATACATTGGTTAGTCTATAAGGTGTCATTTCTGCAAGTACCCACAGCATCTACACAGACTTGCCCAGTTTTCATTTACACCACTATGTTTATAGGAAGACAATGGCCTTCTTGTGAATATTATCTATTCTAAATTCATATAAAATTGTAATTTTTATCTTTTTTTTTAGATTTATAATCTTCTGAGGTCTTATTAAATAGCTGCCAGATTAACGCTAGCAGCCGCCACTCTGACCCACTTGTCCGCCGACTCTACCTCCTTGTATCGTAGATGTACCTTAGATCGCAGTTATTCATTCGCTTGTATAAGATGGACCACACTTGTATAAGATGGACGTTGGTAGAATAAGGAAGCAGCTTTTATTTAACATATGTCAAAACTTCCCTGGGTACCTGAGCCGGTAAGATGTGTCCACTGCTGCCCGCCGTAGGGACCAAGGCAAAGCAGCATTACTCCATGGCCCCTCACCTTGTCCTCGAGCAAGAGGGCCCGACCATCGGTGCCTTCCGCGCCGCCACCTTTTTGCGCCTCCCCCAGTGCTGATCGGCTACCTAGCTATACTGTGATGCCACCGGCACCACTTGAAATATGCCTCACCAGCCCAGGTCACCGCCAAGGCACAAGGTAGGGACCTTGCCTCATGTCCCCCCAACTAAATAATAAGCTGCGGCCCTTGCCGTCTGTGTCTGTCATGCCATGCCTCCATGGAATCCTGTATCACATTATTAACTATGTTGTAACCCACATCCGACAGGTGCACTCCGTCCTGGCTGAAAAGGCCTGGACATGGATCATCAATCCACTGGTTCTTATCTGTTGGCCACCTCTCTCGTGTCCATAACCCGATCTGACGGTTCACTTTCTTTCGGACAACTCCATAATTTAGAATCCTTCCACTTGATACGTGGGATGATTTCTGACCAGAATATTGCCGCGTTCGGATATAAGTCGGCTATCCTAACGAGGTCGCTTTTTGCCTTTCTTATCAGTTGCTTGCATGTCAATGAACACAGGTCATTGCCCCCCAGATGTATTTTTACCAACTCTGCAGCAGCTCCCTCAGGCACCGTAGTAGGGGCAATAACTGTTCCCCATCGCATGCCAGGCTTTCCCATCCAAGATATGGCCCACCCTTGTGAAGCCAGTCCTAGGTATTGTCCATAGAGTCGTTGATTGCTCTCTTAGCAGCCCAACGCATATATGAGTGACCAATGATCCAAGCTGAGCGCTGCTCCCTTTGCTGATCTTAAGATATAATCAAGACTTTTGGTTATCTGTGGTCTCTTTGTCTAAACGGACATAAGTATTGACCGCATTGCAATGCCACCATCCAATTCTCTTTATTGTGGACATTTGAAGCCCGGCTTGCGCTGCACTTGTCGCTGCCCCAATTCTGAAAGAAGGTGTGACGAATTTTTGTGTGTCCGAATTCATTTTTTTCATTGATGCTTTCAGCACTGTTGCAAATTGGTATCTGGTTAATGGTGTACCATCAGCCTGCATCATAAGGTGTACTCCCCCATCTGGCTGCAGGTGAAAATACTTCCTTGCATTATTTATTGGGCAAGACTTAGTTTTTGGGTACTTGCCAGGTTCTTATGGCCTGGTTTGGCTTCTGTTGGAAACAGGATGCTGGGCTTGATGGACACTTGGTCTGACCCAGTATGGCATTTTCTTAAGTGTCACACCCTGCCACCCGTTTCAGCAACAGCATGGCTCCTCTTCCATCTTGATCTCTTTTTGACTTGTGTATAGTGATAGTTAATGTCTCTGGCATCCATATCACATTCTTCCGAAGTAATCCACTATCTCCAGAGTCCTCCTTGTTGGCGGCTGTCGATTCACTCACCTGCAATGCTCCAAAGAATGCGAGAGAGAAGGCCAGACGAAATAGCTCCGTTTCGAACTCCGATGAACAGATTGATGATAACATTGTCCAGAGTGACCTCAACATGTCATGTGTAATGGAATGTCTGATGTCACTGGTAGGACTGACTTTTCTTGCCCATCCTGTCATCATTTTCTTCAGAATGAAGGACTTAGTGGGGTCACCCCACCCCCTCGCCTTAAAGAAGAACGACAGTCCAGCCAAGTGTTTAATTACAGCTTTCCTTGCTACACCATTTTCCTTTGACGTGGTGACGTATTTGATGATCATTTCGTCGCTAACTGAGCCTTGTCTCCATCAGTTCTCTCTTAGGAAGTTAGTCATGTAATCGTAGCCTCGGCAGTATGACTTCCATGTGGATGGTGCGACAGATCTGTGTACTAACTCCAAGGTGGTTGCAGACCAATTTTCCATAAGTGTGCCGGCATTGCTGTCCCTGCTTCTTCAGCTGCTGGTACCTGCTTATGAAACAAATGCCATTTAGCATGAGATAAAGCACCCACCGCCCATTGCATATCCCTGGCACATGCCTAGCTCACAGTATTGTGTTGTTTCGCAATGCCGCTAACACTATCTCCCTGAGGAGATTGACAACTTTCGGGCACTTGGCCGATTGAGAGTTCAATACCTGTACCACCGCTTTGTTGTCGCACTAGAAATTTACCTGCATATTCCTGAGCCTGTCACTCCATAATACTAGCGTAACCAATATAGGTAAGAGCTCAAAAAATATGTTGTTCTTTGTGAGCCCATTCGAAATCCATTCCGCTGGCCATGGTTCTGCATACCATGCGCCTTGGCAAATGGCCCCAAAACCCCAACCTCCTGATGCATCTGTGTGAATGTTCAGATCCTGGTTGGAAAGCAGTGCCCCTTGTATAACAGATACACCATTGAAGTCGTCAAGGAACTCTTTCCATATCATGAAATCCACGTGTATATCCTTTGAGACTCGTAGGAAATAGTGAGGTCGTTGTATTCCGGCTGTTGCTGCTGCAAGTCTTCACATGAATGTCCTTCCCATGGGAATGACCCTACATGCAAAGTTCAATGTTACCAGAATGGACTATGCAACCTGCAGGGTTATTTTCTTTGCTGATGTTGCTTGTCGTATTATCTTGCGGAATTTTTCAACTTTTTCTTCTGGAAGTTTGGCTAACATTCTGTTGGAATCCAAATCAATGCCCAGGAATGATATTGTTGTCGGACCTTCGGTTTTTTCGTGTGCCAATGTACTCTGAATTCCCTCATGATCTTCTGGAATTCTGATAGCAAGTTGTAGCATGTGCTTGAGTCTCTTGAACTCATGAATAAGAAGTCATCCAAGTAGTGGATAATGTTATCCGAAGCTGTCTTCTTTGATGTAACCCAATGCAGGAATGAGCTGAACAACTCGAAGCAAGCACATGAGACTGAACATCCCATTGGCATGCATTTATCAAAGAAAAATGTGTTTTTGAATGTGAACCCCAGCAACGGAAAACTCTCTGGATGTACCGGGAGGAGCCTGAAAGCCGATTCTATATCAGCCTTTGCCATCAGTGTCCCCACTCCACATGTTCTGAGATGCGCTATCGTCGAATAGAAGGTTGCGTATTGCACCGTGCATTCTTCTTGTGGCAATTTATCGTTCACTGACTCTCTCGGGGGGTATGACAAATTCTGAATGAGATGGTATTTTCCTTTTTCTTTTTTAGGAATGACTGCCAATGGTGAAAGACATGTTCTTAAACGACTGTTTTTGGAACGGACCAGCCATTCAGCCGAGTGCCAATTCGGTCTCCAACTTCTCTTGCACGATGTCCGCATGCCGTGTTGCTGATTGTGCACTGCTATTCTTTGCACTCCTTATCCAGCCTTGAACTAGGATAATGAATCCTTTGCGAAAACCTTGCGTTAACTTCCATGCTTTCTGTCGGTTTGGGTATAATTCCAACCATGGCATCATTTTTTCTAGGCTGATTGGTGAGTACGCTTTTTTGAATTGCTCTGTGTCTCAGTTTGCTTTAGCCTTACTCCCTGTTGCCGGTTTTTTAGGGCGTCAGTGGATGTGGAGCTGCACATGCTGAACACACGTGCTTAAATATGCAGTCTTGGAAAGTGCATGTTGTTCTGTTATATTGCCAACATGTGTTATCCTGTGACTGGACTTGCCTTGCTGAAAACCTACTGGGTGATGACCTTCTCGTGTTTCTTGAGCGTATTCCTTGCTCAGTTGTTTTTCGCATCATCTGCTGTATCCATAGGCTGACATCTTGGGTTCCCCATGCCATGAATCTGTTCTCTTCCATTTTATCCCATAATTTTTCATCATAATTGAGCCAGGCCCAACCTTCGTGTCCTTGGTATGCTTGCAAGATGTTGACCGTGTAGATCAACATGGGTCCATATTGTGATGGGTCTCGATGTCATGTATAGGAAAGCCTTTATGAATGTAAAAGAGTACTGTGTTTTATGTCTGTGAGGGGCCCTTACCTGACAAATAGTCTGTGTTCTTAATATTAATAAACTAATGTCACTGGTTTTCCACACTCATTTGCATGATAGAGCTGTAAATTCTAATGATCCAGATAGTTCTACCTCACCTCACTCAGTCACTGTTTAATAGTCAGGAAAAAAATCTTAAGGCCCGATTATAAAAGGGCCGAGCGCATAAAAACCGGAGGTTACACGTGTGGCCAAGTCTTGCACGCACAGCGCGCACTTTAGAATGGGTCCACAGACGCGCGTAACACCCGTTACACGCAGAAGTGCCGAGCCTTGCAAAAGGGCGGGTCGGGGTGGGCAGGGACAGCGCCATTAGCTGCAGTCCTGGGGAAGCGGAGTCTACTGCTGCTCCAAAGGAGCAGCAAAGTAAAAAAACAAAAAAAAATTATTATAGCTAGGAAAGGGTTAGGGGTTGGGGAGGAAAAAGGTAGGAAGATTAGGTAGGGGTATAGGGAACTGGGCAAGTCCTACTCGCAACTCTGTGCGTTGCTTTTTAAAATCCCCCCCCCCCAATGCGTGGAGGAGGCCACCTGCCCGTACATGTTTGCGTGGGAAACTTATTTTATAAGGTGCACACTGACGCATGTATTTAATAAAATCAGTGCATCCATGTGTATGCTGTGGTTTTTTGTTTTTTTTTTACTCTACCTTTAGCTTCATAATACTCATGATTCCACTGTAAAATCATTAGTAGGTGGCCTTCATACTATTCTACCACAAGTCTCCATGTTGGGTTTATTACTCTTTTCTAATAACCTCTGATGGAATGGAACTACTCATTTATCTTTCAGTCTCATTCAATTAAGAAAAGGATAACTATGTCAAGTTTTGATAGTGAGATATTACACAAGTTCATCTTACCATAATTCTAAGCCATCTTCAAGAAGGTATACATGTGGAGGCTGTGAAACATCTGTACTCAGTTGAATTACTGGAAGGAGGAAAGGATATAGGTTCTTGCTGTCTTCACCTAATCCCTGTAAACAATTAAAATTAAAACTAAACTTTAATGACAAAGCATTCAAGCTAAAACATCATCACCTAAAATTTGGGTGATGATGATGAAAACTAATTTTAAAGCAGCTACAGTTTTAAATATTAAAAATCATTCTAGACAAAAGTGAGAGCATTATACAATAAAACTTTAGACATGACACAATGTTGTGCCTTTATATACGTTGTGTCAACTTTATGGAACTCTTACTATAGAAGTTTGCTTAGAAGAAAATTCATAAGTACTCACACCCTCTTTTCTTGGCTCACCCACCTCAACAAAAGCACACAACTAGTGGCAAAAAGGGCACAGCTTTATTAACACAGTATAGTGTTTTACAAGTCAAAATTGAGTACAAACTATATACATCCTAGCCAAACCCACTAGATCAGCAATAATCCCTATTATTACTTCCAATATATATAATATGTATGCCATGTTGTAAACCGTTGTGATCTTCATTTGGAACGACAGTATATAAAATGGCTAAATACATAAATAAATATTGATGGCTACCAGCTGAACATTGTCTCCTTGGGGCTAGTAACCCAAAACTACTATCTGTTGCCGAACACAGCCATCCATCCAGTCAGTTATAATCTAATCATAATAGGGCAACTGTACCCTGCAGATCACCTCTAATCATACCCACATTCTGCAGTAACACTATGCTATACAAGTACTATACAAGTAAGTGTTTTTTTCTGTTAAATGTAAACCGAAGTGATTTGTATCTTATACAGGAACTCCGGTATATAAAAATAAATAATAAATAATAATAAATAAATAAAATACTCAAGCCCCTGCTAAGCAGTGTTACATTTCAGAAATCAGCAACACTCCACAGCAGCATTATACCATTATACCCTACCTGAAGCACTGAATGCCATGGATTCCACCAAACCTTAAGTTGTGACAAGCAAAGAACCCACCCCTCTCTCATTTAATGGCCCATCCCCAGCAATGTCACTCCCATTTCATGTTTACAGGAACATGAACAAGGACTCAGAACTCTAGAGCAGTGGTCCCCAAACCTGTCCTGGAGGGCCACCAGCCAGTCGGGTTTTTGGGATATCCTCAATGAATATGCATGAGAGAAAATTTGCATGCACTGCCTCCAACATGTAAATTTTCTCTCATGCATATTCATTGAGGATATCCCAAAAACCCGACTGGCTGGTGGCCCTCCAGGACAGGTTTGGGAACCACTGCTCTAGAGAGTGACTGAGCTCTCGGAGACCATAAACACCTGGAATGCCCTCATGGAGAGGGCAGAGATTAGAAAGGTAAACCCACCCAACCCTCATACATGCTCTCTGATCACCACAAGCCTCACTCACACAGTGGGAAATAAAACCTGTGCCAGGTGGGGAACCTGACAGGATAGGAGGGGATCATCTAGATTATCATACCTTTGTCCATCTTGGGACACCCTTTAAAATTTCAGCATACATTGCTTTTTAAAATAGCTTTTGATTCTTACCATCCTGATGGATTTATGTATGCCCTTTTACATCACGATATTACTACTACTGTACTTTATTTATGCTTTATTTTAGACCATATTTGAACTATTATATCCATTATTTAATATTTATTTTCTCTATGACTGTTTTAGCAGATGTATTCATCTCAATAAATTTTATCATTTGTACAGCGTCTTTGGAATTCCACAGGAAAGGTATTTTATTTATTTATTTGTAGCAATTTCTATTCTGCCCATTTACCAATTTCTGTTCTGGGCGGAATACAACATAATACAAAATAAACAACATTCTCAATAAAACATAACATAAAACAAATACATATAAACTTCAAAATACCCCCATATTCCCATAACCATTCTTTTCATATAGAACACAACTAAAACACTCTAAAAGCTTCATTAAATAGGCAAGTCTAAGACTTTCTAAAATGATTTAAAATCCAACAGTGAATGTAACTTTAAAGGCAACTCAAGAAAAAGCCTGACTGTTGGTCTCTATATAGCTCTGGCACCAGGAGTTGCTAGTAATGTTGACCTGCGGACCTTAGCGAACGTGATGGAGTGTACTCTACTACATGTGTCTTCATTAAAACTGGAAAAATATGTTTTCAGAGTGGACACCCTGACACCATCCACGCTGCAGCATTTAACAAAAGCTGAAAGGTAGCTAAAAATACAATCAAATAAATAAAAAAGCATGATAAATAAAAAGAACACACTGAATGGTGAAAGACTGCACTACACATTGTTAGTTGATATTACAATTCAGTAAAGGTTCTTTATGCTACATTTTTTAAATTAACAAGGGATAATTTTCAAACTGTCCAGACTGGGACAAAGTCTGTAGGCAGTTTATAGCTGGAGACTTTGCACCAAGTTTCAAAGTGAAAGTATACAAGTACTTTCAGATATTTGCAACTGCTGTTTGTGCAGGTAGTTTTTTCATGGAAAATAAAGTATGTAGAGTTAAAAACAGAATGAAACATGCACACAACTATTCTTCGATGGAGAGAGGGGAATAATTTATCAATTTATGCACATAAATGACTTTGAAAATTGTCCTATAAACCAGTGTTATAAGCTGCATGTGTTCAATCAGAACTAGAGAAAACATCCTAAAATAAGATAAAAATGTTCTCCCTTGGCAAATGTATAACATCTATGTATTTATAAATATACGCATGTGTGTGTGTCTACAGTGCATGCACACACACATCAATACTCTCCCATATACTGTGATGCTCAATGTAATGCATTTAGAAAAAACAAGAAATCATTGCTACTGATAGAAAAATAGTGATAAGGGGCATTTCTCAAGAAGGTATCTTATTTTTTTAAATTAAACAATTTTTTTAGGAAATAATTATTCTACAGCACTTTGGCGGCTATAGCACAATATTAGTGTCAAAGAGAAAACTGACACAAAATGTTTCCACGTGGCCTGGTTATAGTTACAGTACATTTCACAAGTAATCAGTCCCGTTAGCTATATCAAAAGTAATTAAGTTTTGAAGTAGCACAATAACCGTTTCTATATTTCTTCAGTTGCACTTACTAAAGGGAACCATTTTGAGCACAAGAGAGAGAACACAGTCATTCACTTAAGCACCTCTCATCACAGGCTGTCCATTTCCTCGCATATTTGCTGTAACAAATCGACTGTAGAAAGTGCTGCCAGACAGAGTAAAAATCTCTCAACAGTAGCAGTATTTTGTGCCTTTTGGGGTGCTTTTGTCTGGCTCACAGCCTGAGAACTAGACACCTAGGGTTTGGGTTATAAACTGAAAGCATTCCCAGCTATGGCTGACGAATCCTGAACTAGTCTAGTAGGCAAAACTTAGCCTACACTAACCAGTCAATTCTTCCAGACTTATCTGACAGAATTGGTGGCCCGCCAGTCTACCAAACTTAGTGGGTAACAGTTAAACATACATAATTAAAATGCAACAATGTGTTACAGCATAATACAAAAAAAGTTAACACAGAGCCAAGAGACAATAAAAACAACATATTACGTACATACAAAAGTAATAAATGTTGAGATTACTACCTGATAATCTCCTTTTCCTTAGTGTAGACAGATGGACTCAGAACGAATGGGATAGTATCCGCGTGCTAGCAGTTGGAGACGGATCTGACGTCAGCATGGGGGTATATATATCCCCACAGGAAGCGTAGCAACTCAGTAATCTTCCTTGCAAAAGCTGTTATGGATGTGTGTACTGACGCTCAGTGAAAGTGAAAACAGGATTCCCCTGACTGATTGATAGTAGCTGGAGACCGCCAGCATTCACAACCAGAAGGCGTTGACACCAGGTAGAGTGTACGCTCTTATGGAACAGAAGACATGGCTTACTTTGAATCGGTGAAACCCATGTACACAGGCAGCTGGGCGGGATGCCGAGTCCATCTGTCTACACTAAGGAAAAGGAGATTATCAGGTAGTAATCTCAACATTTCCTGGCGTGTAGCCAGATGGACTCAGAACGAATGGGATGTAGAAAAGCTTTACTCCCAGCCTGGGCGGGAGGCTGCCTGAGGACCATGTAGTACCGCCCTCGCAAATGCTGAGTCCTCCCTGGCCTGCACATCCAGACGGTAGAATCTGGAGAAGGTATGGAGGGAGGACAACGTCACCGCTTTACAGATTTCTGCAGGCGACAGCATCCTGGATTCAGCCCAGGATGTCGCTTGTGCTCTGGTAGAATGAGCCTTGACTTGTAGAGGCGGAGACTTCCCGGCTTCTACGTAAGCTGCTCTGATAACTTCTTTAATCCAGCGGGCGATGGTGGGCCGCGAGGCCGCTTCACCTTGCTTCTTCCCGCTGTGCAGGACGAATAGATGGTCCGTCTTTCGTAGGTGTTGTGTCACTTCCAAATATCTGGGCAGCAATCTGCCAATGTCGAGATGGCGTAATAAACGCCCTTCTTCAGATTTCTTCAGACCCGCCGTGGTCGGCAGGGATATGGTTTGGTTAACATGAAACTGTGAAACCATTTTCGGTAGAAAGGAGGGGACCGTCCGAAGATGGATAGCCTCCGGAGTGATTCTGAGAAATGGATCACGGCAGGACAGTGCTTGTAGCTCTGAGATGCGGCGGGCTGAACATACAGCCAGCAAGAACACCATCTTCAAGGTTAGAGAACGGAGAGATAGGACCCGAAGGGGTCTGAAGGTGGACCCCGCGAGGAAATCCAAAACAAGATTGAGGTTCCACAAAGGCACAGGCCACTTCAGTGGCGGACGAAGTGTTTGACTCCTTGCAGGAAGCGAGAAACATCTGGGTGCATGGCGATGGTCTTGCCATCCCTCCTGGGACCATAGCAAGACAGCACAGCCACCTGAACCTTGATGGAGCTGAGGGAGAGACCCTTCTGAAGTCCATCCTGCAGGAAATCCAACACAATAGGGATTGTGGTCGCATGGGGATTGGTGCCATGAGTGTCGCACCATGCTTCGAATACTCTCCAGATGCGAATGTAGGTGAGGGATGTGGAAAACTTGCGAGCTCGGAGGAGTGTATCAATCACGGGCTCCGAGTAACCTCTTTTCTTCAGTCTAGCCCTCTCAAGGGCCAGACCGTAAGAGAGAATTGAGCTGGATCCTCGTGGAGGATGGGACCTTGACGTAGAAGGTCCCGGAGAGGAGGCAGGGGGAGAGGCTTCCCTGCCAGTAGTCTTCTCATGTCTGCGTACCAGGGTCTTCTTGGCCAGTCTGGTGCCACTAGAAGAACTAGGCCCCGGTGTTTCTGAATCTTGTGGATGATGGCGCCCAGCAGAGGCCACAGAGGAAAGGCGTATAGCAGAGTCCCTGGAGGCCACAGCTGAACCAGGGCATCGATTCCGTGTGAGAACGGGTCGCGCTTGCGGCTGAAGTATCTGGGTACTTGAGCATTGGACTTGTCTGCCAGTAAATCCATGTCCGGAATCCCCCAGTGATCCACAATCATCTGGAAGGCTGTGGGTGACCGCTGCCACTCTCCCGGATTTAGGCTTTCTCTGCTGAGAAAGTCTGCTGTGATGTTGTCCTTCCCGGCAATGTGGACGGCGGAGATCTCCTGCAGATTCGCCTCTGCCCAAGCCATCAGTGGGGCGATCTCCAGAGATACTTGTCTGCTTCTGGTTCCGCCCTGACGGTTGATGTATGCCACCATGGTGGCGTTGTCGGACATCACTCTGACTGCTCTGTTCTTCAGTCTGTGAGCAAATCGAAGGCATGCCAATCGGACTGCCCGGGCCTCTAGACGGTTGATGTTCCACGCTGACTCCTCTCTGTTCCACCGCCCTTGTGCGGTGAGTTCTTCGCAGTGTGCTCCCCAGCCGCTCAGGCTGGCATCTGTGGTGAGCAAGGTCCACGAGGGTGAGGACATCTTCGACCCCCTGCTCATGTGGTTGGACCGCAACCACCCCGCAACTGGGTCCGCACCCTGACTGGCAGAGGAAGGTGCGTGGAATAGTTCCGTAGACGGAGGCTCCAGCGAGAGAGCAGGGAGTGTTGTAGAGGTCTCATATGGGCCCTCGCCCAAGGCACCACTTCCAGTGTGGATGCCATGAGACCAAGAACCTGCAGATAATCCCAGGCTACGGGCCGACTGGCTCCCATCAAATACTGGATACGCTGCTGAAGTTTCAACTTTCTCTTGGTAGTGAGACTGACTGTGTCCACCCGGGTGTCGAACTGTACTCCCAGGTATTCCAGAGGCTGTAGGCAGCTCTTGGTGAGGTTGATCACTCAGCCCAAGCTTTCCAGAAGGGCGATTACTCTGTCGGTCGTCCGAAGGCTCTCCTCTCGAGATTTCGCCCGGATCAGCCAGTCGTCTAGGTAGGGATGGACCAGAATTCCTTCCCCTCCTGAGTGCCACTGCTACCACTACGACCACCTTGGTGAATGTCCGTGGTGACGTGGCCAACCCGAAGGGCAGAGCCCGGAATTGGAAGTGGCGTCCCAGAACCTTGAAGCGTAGGTAGCGCTGATGATCCGGATGGATCAGGATATGCAGGTATGCCTCTGACAGGTCTAATGCCGGGAGGAATTCCCCTGGCTGTACTGCAGCCTTGATGGAGCGCAGAGTCTCCATGCGAAACCTCGGTACCCGCAAGTATCGATTGACTGACTTGAGGTCCAGCACAGGCCGAAAGATGCCCCCCCTTTCTTGGGTACCATGAAATAAATGGAATAGTGTCCAGAATTCACTTCTCAGGCAGGTACTGGGATGATGGCTTTCAAGGACAGGAGCCTCGCCAGGGTAGCTTCCAATGCTGCCTTCTTGTGTGTGGGACAGGAAGATTCCACCAACTTGTCCAGAGGGAGATGATGAAAGTCCAGATAATATCCCTCCCGGATAATGGCGAGGACCCACTGGTCCGACGTAATCTCGACCCATCTGGGGTAGAAGAGGGTTAACCTGCCCCCTATGGCTCCGTCCCCCAGATGAATCGGCGGATTCTCATTGGGAGGCGCGGCCGGGACCCGAGCCCGGGCCCGCTCCCCTCTTGCGCTGCTTGGTCCGAAAGGACTGATTCCTGGCCTGAGGGCGCGGTGCCTGATAGCGACCCCTGTAAGGAACAAAGCGCTGGGAACTCCTGCCCCTGGAGGGCCTTGGAAAGGCGCGTTGGCCCCTTCTGAACCGATCTTCCGGTAGTCTGGGCACTGGAAAGGCACCCCATGTACTGGCCAGTTTATCAAGGTCGCTGCCAAATAGGAAAGAGCCCTTAAAGGGCAATCTGGTGAGGCGTGTCTTGGAAGGCGCATCAGCTGACCATTTCCGGATCCAGAGCTGCCTCCTGGCAGCTATGGAGGATGAAATCCCCTTGGCTGTTGTCCTGACCAGGTCAGATGCAGCATCCGTGAGGAACGAAAGAGCTGACTCCATGTCTGCCGCTGGAGCGTTGTTTCTAACCTGTGACAAACAGGCACGCGTCACCACTGTGCAGCAAGTTGCGATCCGCAAAGATAGAGCTGCCACCTCAAAGGTCTGTTTCAGAATGGCGTCCAGTCGCCGGTCATGAGGCTCCCTGAGGGCCGTCCCCCCTTCAACTGGAATGGTAGTGCGCTTGATCACAGCGCTTAATCAAGGCGTCCACCTGAGGGCACGCCAGCAGGTCCTGGATAGCCGGTGCCAATGGGTACATGCTCGTCAGAGCCTGGCCCCCCTTTGAAGGAAGCCGCTGGTGCCGCCCATTCTAAATCTATCAGTTGTTGTACCGCTTGTAAGAATGGAAAATGGCGGGCTGTAGGACGAAGACCTTCCAACAGGGGGTTCTGCGCAGAGGGCACCGAAGCGCTGGGACCTGTAATATCCAATTCTGCCAGACACTGAGACACCAGGTCGGAGAGATCCTCTTTAGGGAATAACCGCCTCATGGTTCTATATGGCTCAATCCCTAGGGGAAGGTCCCCCTCGTCCAGGAGTTCGGACTCGTCCGGTGAGACCTCCTGGTCTGACTGATCCGGACTGTCCAGCGGCGGGAGGTCCCGCTCGCGATAAGGGCGTGAGGGTACAGGAACGGGATCCGCAGGAGCCGCCACAGTCGCAGCCACTGCAGGAACCACAGGAACAGCAGGAATCACAGGGCCTGGACGGGAAGCCGTTTGCATCTGTACGAAGGCATGAATCCCCTTAAAGAGATCCACCCAGGAAATTGAAGCAGCCTCTAATCGCTGGGGTACAAGATCCCCCGGGATTCCAGATTGGTCGAGACTGCCCCCTAAATCCGGGGTAGCCCCTGGGGAACTGTCAACAAATCGTGGCTGAGACCGGTCCTGGCCTAAGGGTCCCACGGCCTCCTCACATTGGGCACATAGGGAGTCTGGCTCTTCACTGCGCGTGGCCCTAAGCTGGCATGCAGAGCAGAGACCAAGGGCTTTAATACCTGAAGCAGGCGGCGCCGTAGCTGAAGACGCTGCTGCGTTCTGATCCATTGAAAAATATGCGCTGAATGCTTATTACAACAGGCGCGCAATAATAATAATATGCGGCAGCAATGGGCGCTTAATACAACAGGCGCACAATAATAATAATATGCGGCAGCAATGGGCGCTAAATACAACAGGCGCACAATAACAACAACATGCAGCAGCAATATGCGCAATATGTTCTCAGCAATAGGTGGCCAAGAAAACAGCCCAAATGTATGCAATATGCACTCAGCAATATGCCGTTAGCGATACACGCCCTATGGCTCTCAATAGGCTTTCAGCAATATGCCGTTAGCGATACACGCCCTATGGCTCTCAATAGGGTGTGTATCTCAGCAATATGCGGTCAGCAATATTCGCTCAATAGCATTCAATAGGCTTTCAGTAATATGCGGTAGCAATACTCGCTCAATAGCATTCAATAGGCGTTCAGCAATATGCGGTTAGCAATATATGCTCAATAGCATTCAATAGGCTTTCAGCAATATGCGGTTATCAATATACTCTCAAAAGCATTCAATAGGCTTTCAGCAATATGCGGTTAGCAATATACGCTCAATAGTATTCAATATGCTCTCAGCAACAGGCGGTGTAGCAATACCGTTCAGTACCCGGCGGTTAGCAATACAAGCTCAGTGGAAATGCTCACAACAATAAGGCAATATACGCACAAGGAGGAATAAACCTGTGCCTATTACCGGCGCCCTACCTGAACGAGGCCCACAAAATGGCGCCCTCCTTGGCGTGCCATGCCGCCGATCCTCTGTTCCTTCGGAGACCCGAAAAACGAGATGTACGCCTCACCTGAACCTCGGCGCTTCTCGGCTGGAACCCAGGCGGTCTCCGGCTGCGGGGAGAGCGGGCAACCAGCTTCATCACCGCGTTTGAGGATATGCACCCGCTGCCTCGTCCACGCCGGGACCGAGGCGCCTCGTAAGCCTCACCCGAACCTCGCCCGGGGGCTGTGTCCCTGCCATGATTCGGCCGGACCGAGGACTTAACCTCCGGGGGGACCACGGAAATCACCCCGGGCAGCTCAACTGGGGGAGTGACCTTTGGGTATCACCGCAGGAGCGCGGGGCTCGAATGTTTTACAGAAAGTAGAAAGTAGAATCTAGAATTATAAGAAAAGAGAAAAAAAAATTAAAGTAGTCTTGGAAAGCACGCTCAACTAGCGTGCAGGCACTCCAAACTGCTTTGGAGACGGAAATGAGTTGCTACGCTTCCTGTGGGGATATATATACCCCCGTGCTGACGTCAGATCCGTCTCCAACTGCTAGCACGCGGATACTATCCCATTCGTTCTGAGTCCATCTGGCTACACGCCAGGAAAAGCATAGTTTATACATATAGTTGTATCTGTACACAAACCAAAGAAGGCCCAACATTATCTTCCACAGGGACCTCAAAATGAAACAGAGGAATTCCTAAGTCAGAATTACTGATTATTAGAAGAGAAAGCCTTAGAAAAAAAGGTGTGTTTTAATCATTTTATGAAAACGTAGTAGGTCAGACTCAGCTTTCAGCCCCTCAGGGAGTTGATTTTATAAGGCAAAGCCTACCATGCTACAAATTCTGGAACATGATACTTCTAGAAAGATTTGCTATCATATAGGAATTACTAATTGTCTGTTGCCAGCAGAGCGCAAAGTACGGGTTGTCAATAAAAAGCCGGTCATGGTAAAGATTGTGGGGAAAGGTCATTGCTCAGTTTAAAAATTAAATTTAGAATTTAAAATTGGGTCTGCTGGGCAATAGGTAGCCAGTGAAGCTCAGCCTATACTGGTATAAAACGGGCATGTAGTGGGTGCCAGTGAGTAGATGGGCTGCAGAGTTCTGAATCAACTATAATGCATGGGTTGTTAATTTTAGTCCTAAGAACAGGGAATTACAATAATCTAGTGAACTCATAACAAGCTTTAGCTCTGCAATATTTATAAATAGTTTAATCGACCGTAGTAGGCAAAGTTTATAACAGGATCACCTCACCAGGGATTGAATATACAGGCGCAAAGAGAACCTGGAGTCTACAAGAATATCCAAGTTTCTAGCCTCCATTTTGATAGGAATTTTTCTATTATTGAATAACCAGTGATCAGGAACATCTCTGATTGAGAGAACAACAGAATCTCAGTTTTATTAAGGTTCAATGCTAAACAGTTTGCAGTGAACCATGCATTAATTTGAGAAGAACATCCAGTCAGTTTATCTAAGGCAGAGTCAAAATAGGAATCAATAGAAAAGAAATGAATATCATCCACAAAGAGTTTGAAGCCTATTTCCAACTGGAGAAAGTGTTGAACCTTGAGGAATGCCCGTAACTAAGGGCAGCCAAGCAAGAACTAGAATCTCCAAGGAGAACTCTATAGGAGTGGCTAGTTAAAAATGAAGTGAACCAATGGAGAACTACTGAAGTGATGCCAATTGACACTGCAAAAGGATCAAGGATTTATAACAGTTACTACCCCAAATCAAATAAGCCTGATACTTCACTTTCAATGCATATCCAGCATAGCTCTCTACTTCAACGGCAGGAGAGAAAGTCTGATACTTCAAGCATATCCAGCACAGCTCTCTGCTTCAACGGCAGGGGAGAAAGTCTGATACTTCAAGCATATCCAGCATAGCTCTCTGCTTCAACGGCAGGGGAGAATGTCTGATACGTCAAGCATATCCAGCATAGCTCTCTGCTTCAACGGCAGGGGAGAATGTCTGATACGTCAAGCATATCCAGCATAGCTCTCTGCTTCAACGGCAGGGGAGAATGTCTGATACGTCAAGCATATCCAGCATAGCTCTCTGCTTCAACGGCAGGGGAGAATGTCTGATACGTCAAGCATATCCAGCATAGCTCTCTGCTTCAACAGCAGGGGAGGAAGTCTTCAAGCATATCCAGCATAGCTCTCTGCTTCAACGGCAGGGGAGAAAGTCTTCAAGCATATCCAGCATAGCTCTCTGCTTCAACGGCAGGGGAGAAAGACTGATAATTCACTTTCAATGCATATCCAGCATAACTCTCTGCTTCAACGGCAGGGGGAATGAAGAAAAGTGGATCTATATACAGACAACCAACAAGGATTGAATTACATAGTCTGGGTAAACAAATAAGCATGGGTGTAGCTTGCTTACTGCCGCAGTTACTACCCCTAACTAAGCTAGATATTTCACTTAGATGCAGCTCCAACACTGCTCTCTGCATTAATGGTGGGGGTGGAAGGGAAATAGAACCAAAAGGTTACTAAGAGCCAAGAGAAACAGATAAGTATGAAAAAAAAAAGTGTGAAACTTGCTGGGCAGAATGGATGGGCCGTTTGGTCTTCTTCTACAGTCATTTCTATGTTTCTAAGTGGTTAAGCATATCAAAAGCTGCTGAGAAATCCAGCAGCACCATTAAATATTTTTTTACCCTGCGACAAACCTGGTTCCTATTAAATCAAAAGTAGACAAAAGCAGTATTTCTGTATTGTTGGGGCCAGGAACCAAACTGAGCCTCATGCAAAATATCATCTGTCAATTATTCCCAGAGTTGAGTTAAACTACTTTCTCAATTACCTTAGATAACATAGGAAGTTATGAGAGATAGGGTAGAGGTTGTTGAAATCTGAAAGATCAGCTTCTGGATTTTCTGGAATGGGGCAAGCCGTAGCAGATTTTAGTACTGCTGGCAGTGAACCTTCGAACAAAGATGCATGGACTATGAAATTAATAAAGTCCTTCACCTCTGATCTGAGTATTTTTATTAGGGCTGTGGAGCATGAATTAAGCAAATATTGTCTTTCAAGGAGGCCAAAATTGAACAAACTTCTACTGAGGAGGAGAGAGAAAAATCGCTCCAGCAAAAT
This sequence comes from Rhinatrema bivittatum, assembly GCF_901001135.1. Taxonomy (NCBI): domain Eukaryota; kingdom Metazoa; phylum Chordata; class Amphibia; order Gymnophiona; family Rhinatrematidae; genus Rhinatrema; species Rhinatrema bivittatum. The sequence continues at coordinate 711,886,368 of NC_042615.1, forward strand.
CCTAAAGGAGAAAGTGGTGAAGAGTAACTAAGTTGAATGATAGGTTAATTGTCAAATTAGCTATTTTCTGATTGAAAAAGGATGCCAGTTTCTCACAGAAACTGGAAAAAAGATGAACGCACTTATGCTGTGGTGAAAGTACTACTGAATGAACCTCTCCAAACTCGCATGGATAAGAAGCTGCCGTTTGAAATTTATGAGAGCAGTAAACTTTTTTTTCCAGATCAATAGCTTCTTTATAAGCAAAAAGCTTATCATAAATTTCCTTATTACCTGCATTTTTATGTTTCCTTCATTGTGCTCAGCCCAACAAACTTCCCTCTAGCACAAAACTTTCAAAAGGGAAACCATGATCAAAAGGGAAACCATGATAAAATGAGAAAAATTGTTAGAAAAAATCCTGAAAAGTGCAGCTACATAGGCTTAAGAGTGTATAACAGGCATGGACATTGTTAAAAAATACAATCTTAAAAGCGCAGTCCAGCTGTATTCCAAGCATTAAGAAAGGTGGAAGGAAGGCCAAATAATTGCCAGTATGGTTAAAAGGTGTGGTGAAAGAGGATATTTTAGCCAAAAGATCTTGCTTCAAAACTGGGAAGAAGGATCCATCTGAAGAAAACAGGAAAAAGCATAAACATTTTTAGATTAAAGGTAAAACATTGATAAGTCAAGCCAAAAGGCAATCTGAAAAGAAGTTGGCATAGAGGAAAACATTCATAATAAAAACGTCTTAAAATATATCCGAACCAGGAAGCCTACGAGGGAGTCGGTTGGACCATTAAATGATCGAGGTGTTAAGGGGGCATTTAGGGAAGATAAGGCCATCGCATAAACTCTTAGGGGTAGATTTTCAAACAAGCGCACATGGATGCGGCGATTTTATAGCATGTTATAAAATAAGATTCCCGCGCACACATGCGCGCCAGATTTTAATATCTGTGTGCACATTTGCGGGTGGATGGCCTCTCGCACGCACAAGGGGGGATTTTAAAAAGCGATGTGCAGAGACACGAGTAGGCCTTTCCTATTTCCTTCCCAGTCCAATCCAATTAAGGAGTGGACTGGGAAGGAACGTCCTTATCCCCTTCTCCTCCCCAACCCCTAGACCCACCCTAACTCCTTTAAAAAATTTTTTTTTACAACCTACCTGCTCTAAAGAGCAGAAGTAAATTGTGCACATTGGCTAGCTACTGGTATGCACTTCCTCGGGACAGCACAAAATGGTGCTGTCCCAGCTGGCCCTAGCCATGCCCCCCACCCACTGCCCCCAGCCCTCTTTTGAATAGCCTGACACTTCTGCATGTAACAGGAGATACACGTGTAATCGGGCCATTTCTAAAATGTGCTTGGCGCTCGTAGGGCCCGCCCAGGTGCGTATCTCCCGGTACTTGCATGTGCTGGCCTTTGAAAATTTGCCTGTACATAAATTGTTTGCTTTGGTGTTTATCAAGAAAAATGTTATGGAGATACCCATTCTGGAGACAGTTTTCAAGGGTGATGATTCAGATGAACTGACCCAAATCACAGTGAACCTGGAAGAAGTAATAAGCCAGATTGACAAACCAGAGTAGCAAATCACCTGGACCGGATGTTATACACCCCAGGGTTTTCAAAGTACTCAAAAATGAAATTTCAGACCCAATACAAGGAATATTAACATATCATTAAAATCATCTGATGTACCTAAAGACTGGAAGATGGCAAATGTAACCCTGATATATAAAAAGGGCTCCAGAAGTGATCCAGAAATCTATAGACCAGTGAGCCTGATTTCAGTGCTAGGAAAAATCGTGGAAAATGTTACAAAAAATAAAATCACAGAACATATAGATGGCCATGATTTAATGGGAGACAGCCAGCATGAATTTACACAAGGGAAGTCTTGCCTAACAAGTCTGTGATTTTTTTTTTGAAGAGGGGTGAACAAATAAGGGGATAAATGCGAACCGGTAGATATTGCGTATTTGGGTTTTCAGAAGACATTTCACAAAGTCCCTCGTGAAAGGCTTCCAAGAAAACTAAAAAGTCATGGGATAGGAGAAAATGTCCTTTTGTGGATTGCAAACTGGTTAAAAGACAGGAAACAGAGAGTAGCATTAAATGGTCTGTTTTCATAATGGAAAAATGTAAACAGTGAAGTACCTCAGAGATTTGTAATTGGACTGGTACTTTTTAATATATTTATACACAAACTGAACATCAAACCTCAAACATGCTCAAAACTCCATGCCCCTTGACCTACGCACTGAAACTTCCACACCCAAATTCAAGAAAAAACTCAAAACTTGGCTTTTCCTACAAGCCTACCCCTCCTCACCCTTGCTTACCAACTCCTCTGCTCAATAATCGCACTGAAAGTATTTGTTGAACCTGTACATAGCGTTTTCTCGTTGTTACTGTTATTTATTTATCCCCCTCTCCCAACTTATTGTTACCCCCATTTCGAACCCAACAACCATTTATTCAGTTTTCTGCTTGTTATTTTGACTGTTCTATGTTCTTTGTAAAGGCTATGCCTAATTATACCGTGTTTTTAAGTTATCTGTAAACCGACACAATGTGCAAACGGTTGTCGGTATATAAAACCTTTTAAATAAAATAAATAAAAACAGTTCAAAACATAAAAGAAGATATTTGAGATAAATCTTAATTATCATTGAATACAATTTATCTCGAATATCTTCTTTTGTGTTCTAATATATTTATAAATGATCTGGAAAGGGGTACAAAGAGTGAGGTGATTAAATTTGCAAATGACAACATTCTTCAGAGTAGTTAAGTCACAAGCGGATTGTGAAACTGCAGGAGGATCTTGTGACACTGGAAGACTGGGTGTCCATATGGCAAGTGAAATATAGTATGGACAAATGCTGGAGATGAATAGAGGGGAAAATAACCCATGCTGTAGTTACACGATGTTAGGTTCCATATCAGGAGTTATCACCCAGAAAAAAAGATCTGGGCGTCATAGTCGATATTACATTTAAATTGTCGACTCAGTGTGTTGTGATGGTCAGAAAAAGCAAACAATGTTAAGTCATATTAGGAAGGAAATGGCAAATAAAATGGAGGATATCATAATGATTCTGTATCGCTCCATGGTGAGACCGCACCTTAAATACAGTGTGCAATTCTGGTCGCTGCAACTAAAAAAAAAAAAAAATAAAAAAAAATAAAAAAGATATAGTTGCACTGGAGAAAGTACAGAGAAGGGCAACCTAAATGATAAAGGGCATAGAACGGCTCCGCTATGAGGAAAGGCTAAAGAGGTTAGGGCTGTTCAGCTTGAAGAAGAAAAGACTGAGGAGGAATATGATAGAGGTCTAACAAAATCATGAAAGGTCTTGAATGGGTAAATGGTATTTACTCTTTCGGATAATACAAGGACAAGAGGGCACACCATGAAGTTTGCAATAGCATATTTAAAACAAATTGGATAAAATTCTTTTTCACCCACTGCACGAAAGCTCTAGAATTTGTTGCCAGAGCATGTGGTTAAAGCAGTTAGTATAGCCAGGTATAGAAAAGGTTTGGATAATTTCCTGGAAGAGAAGGCCATAAACTGCTATTAATCAATAGGGAATGCCTGTTATTGGTATTAGTTGCATGGGATCTATTTAATGTTTAGGTACTTGCCAGGTACTTGTGACTTGGCTGGCCACGGTTGGAGACTGAAAACATATAGAAACATAGAAATGATGGCAGAAGAAGACCAAACGGCCCATCCAGTCTGCCCAGCAAGCTTTCGCTCTTGATTTTTTTCTCATACTTATCTGTTACTCTTGGCCCTTAGTAACCTTTTGGTTTTATTTCCCTTCTACCCCCACCATTAATGTAGAGAGCAGTGTTGGAACTGCATCTAAGTGAAATATCTACCTTGATTGGTTGGGGTAGAAACTGCCACAATAAGCAAGCTACTCCCACACTTATTTGTTTAGCCAGCCTGTGCAATTCAGTCCTTAAGAAAATAAGAACATAATAACTTGCCATGCTGGGTCAGACCAAGGGTCCATCAAGCCCAGCATCCTGTTTCCAACAGAGGCCAAACCAGGCCACAAGAACCTGGCAATTACCCAAACACTAAGAAGATCCCATGCTACTGATGGAATTAATAGTAGTGGCTATTCGCTAAGTAAATTTGATTAATAGCTGTTAATGGACTTCTCCTCCAAGAACTTATCCAAACCTTTTTGAACCCAGCTACACTAACTGCACTAATCACATATGTTCTTATGTTGAGATTTCAAGTTAAGGGAATACAAAGGAGCATTTTTCTTATGAGGATGGAGGAATTGTTTCATTGGAGACATATTATCTAAGGTTGTGTGGAATGAAAATATCCATACATTCACTAAGATTTGGATCCCAAAATCATCTGAAGCTTCTAACCATGATAGCTTTTGTTCACATAGCTGATCTACATCAATATGAGGACAAAGTATAACATTAGAAACCATAAAGGGAGCGTGGTGTACTTGCCCGGAAAGCAATTCTAGAGAAGCAATGATCTCTAACGAGGAAGCATGCAATCGAAATGCTTTGCTACTAACAGAAGACTGCCATCATGCTATTGATTTGTGACTTTGAAAAAAAAACCACATAATCCCGCACGTGTAAGGAATTTAATACACTATCCAACGGTAGAATCTAAGACTCTTACCACACAGGTGGTCCAGTGCCTGATCTTTAATTAAATCTATCAGTATAGGGAGCTTACAGCATGAACCTTGTCCATTAATCAGGCAAAGTGAAAGAGAGCACCTATAGCAAGTGGAAGGGTTGCAGGAATTCCCCAGTGAGACCTGAATGAGTGTTGTCTTACACTGCTCAGATTTTGAGAGATAAGAAGAGTGGGCAATCCCTCCCCAGTACAACTGGAATAAATTCACTCATATCAAGCCCAAGACCTACACAGACAAAATAAAACTAACAAAGATTCAAAGCTTTTAAAAGGAAAATCAATAAAGCTAAAAAACCTACCATAAAAATCCTCATATTGAAAGAGACACAGTGTAAGTAAGCAAATTATTATGATCAAAAGATCACCCTAAATACTTAGCTAAAGAGTCTCCACACCCACTAAGCAATGATCACAGAATAAGCAAAGAAAATAAATCCAGTCTGGGTCTACTCTAAACAGTCTTCTTGGAGGGCTGGTGTCTCTTAAGATTATAGGGAAATAAAGAGTAAAATCAGCATCCTTCCAGAGTCCTATCAGGCAATGTGTGTAGAGGTGTGCATATTTTTTTTCCAATTATTATTGTGGGTATCTTATTAGTATTAGGGTTTGTATAAACTGTGCCTCTTCATTTTGCTCTTTTATTGCATATATTGAAATATTTGATGGGCTTTGTGCCTTTAAGTTTATGGTTGTCAATTTTTTTTTTTCCTGAAGACTGGGAGATCCTTGAGCCTTTTACCTCTGCAGCAATTGCCAGTATGGTGAGGCCCTAAAATCTCCACGGAGCCGCAATGGCTCTGTGGTTTCCTACATTTCACCAACTAATGTACAATCATCTAAATCTTTACTGTTACATTTAGGGCATATTAATGTATATTCTATAGGTAGTAAACACAACACAAATTCATGACCTGATTTTAGAATGGAATGGAAATATCATTCTTTCTTGAGACTGGCTAGGGCATGGACACAAGCGTGGCTCTTCATACCACCAGGTCTCAAGTTCGAAAGGGAATGGTCTAGCAATTATTTATTAAGACAATAAGAGTTTATCACCTCTGCAATTTTCAAAAGAGGAAGAAAGTAAGGCATTATAGTCCTGTAACTCAGGAAAATCTGGTCACCACCTTGTCTACTCTGTCTTTTGACAAGGCCACTGACTTTAGATGAGGCAGTGGTAAAGAGCAATGCCACAATTTGTCAACTTTCGGATTCCTTAATTCTAGCCAAGACAGTAAAAAAAAAAACCTGGTGTATTAAATAAAGAAAGAAAAAAAACCCAAACTTTGTTAATAGCCTTGTCTCTTGGGAAGGGTTGATTCTAGCAACTGAATAGCATTAAGAGTAGTAATTCCCAGCAAGTCTGTGCCATTCATTTCCAGGTTTTCCTGTAAAAGAAGTTTGTGACACCATATGTAAGGATAGCTGAGCAAACCTTCACACTCTGGAGTCTTTTAAGTTAGGTCAGAGATGTTTTACAGGAGCTGACTTTTCCTGGAGACATAGGGGCCTCTTGATCCCAGCTGGTCTTACACTCTTATTCCCCTCCTAGCAGGGTCCTGCCCACACAGCTTTCTCTCTCTGTAGGAGTTAAGGTGCACCAGGCTAAATGCCTGGTGTCACACATGCAAAAAGGGGGAAATCAGGGTCACATCACAGTGACGAACCTTTATATAAAAAACATAAATAAATAAGAAACTGATATGGATCTCCATGGAGGTGGCTGAGAAAATAAAGGCAAAAAGAAGCACATCCAAAAAGTAGAAAGGAACTCATTCAGAGGAACACAGGCGAGAATACCTGGTGAACCAGAAGGGGAAAAAGGAAAGAAATCAGGATAGCACAAAACCTTGAGTAGAAAAAAGATCGCCAATTAGGAAAAGCATGGTGAAAAAGCATTTTTCAAATATAACAGAGAAAAAAGGAAGACAAGAAAAGGCATTCTACGACTGAAAAGAGTCAATGAGCAATGTGTGGAGAAAGATGAAGAAAAAGCAAAAATATTCAATATTTCAGATAGGTTTTCTCTAAGGAAGACACTGAAGGACAGTTGCTGGTTGGCAAGAATACAGATGAGAATGGGGTAGATATATATCCCCATTTACAGAAGAGAATGTTTGGGTGGAGCTAGCAAAATTAAACTTGGCAAGACCATGGGATCAGATGAGATACATCCCAGGATACTAAGGAAGCTCTAAGAAATGCTGGTAGGTCCATTGAAGGACCTGTTGAATAGATCCCTGGAGACTGCAGTAATGCCACAAGACTGGAGAAGAGTGGTTATGATCCCACGTCACAAAAGCGGTAGCAAAGAGGAAGCTGGAAACTACAGACTGGTTAGCCTAACCTCAATTGTGGGAAAATAGAAAGATTGCTAAAGGAAAGGATAAAGAGCTATTGACAATCCAATGGGTTACAGGATCTGAGACAATACATTTTTACTTGAAGAAGATCCTGTCAAACAAATCTGGTTGACATTTTTGATTGTGTGATTATACAACAGGATCAAGGAAGTATACTCAATGTGGTTTACTTGGATTTCAGCAATGCTTTTGATACAGTCAATTGCTGAAGGCTCAGGAATAAAATGAGAACCCTAGGAGTGGGTCACAAGGTGATGAAAACGGATTACAAACTGGCAGACTGACAATATCAGAGAAGTGGGAAATGGCACCTACTCTAAAGAACAGTGATAAGTAGAGTTCCTCAAGGATCAATTCAAAGACTGGTTATATTCAATATCTTTTGAGAATGATATTATGGAGAGATCAGAAAGTAAAATTTGTCTTATTGCAGATACTATGAAGATCTGCATCGGAGTGGGCACACTTGAAGTAGAGAAAATGAGAAGGGACCTAGGAAAGCTTTATGAGTAGTCAAAGATTTGGCAGCTGGGATTCAATGCCAAGAAATTCAGTGTCATGCACATTTAGTGTACAGCAATTCAAAGGAGTTGTACTTGTTGGGGAGGTGGTGAAAGACTAATGTGCACGGACTAAGAGAAAGATCTCAAGGGGATCGTATCTGATGATCTGAAGGTGGCGAAACAATGTGACAAGGTGGTGACTAAAGCCAGCGAGATGCTGGGCAGCATAGAGAAAGGCATAACCAGCAGGAATAAGGTGGTGATAATAGCCCTGTATAGGTTCTTGGTGAGGCCTCTCCTGGGGTACTGCATCTCAAAAAGGATAAGGACAGAATGAAATCAGTCCAGAGAAATGCAACCAAAATGGTGTGGGGTTTGAACAGAAAGACTTATTAGATAAGACTTCAATATGTATACCCTGGGGGGAGAGGAGAGACAGGGGAGATTATTGTACAGACTTTCACATACCTGAATGGAATTAATGATGCACCAAAATCTAATCTTTTCCAATGAAAATTAAGTTGCAAATCTAGGGAGTCATGATATGATATGGCAAGACTGGTAAATGTATGGAATGCTCTCCTGAAAGAGGTGGTGAAGAAAAGAAGATTGATAGAATTCAAAACGCATGGATCCCTACTGGCTAGAGAATAGAAATGAAGAAATGGAGTAAATTCTGTTTCACATACAGTTTATATTTCTCCTTGTGAGTAATCAGCATGGAGTGGCAGTTACTACCCTTAATAAAAGGATTGAGGGTAACCTGCATGAAGCAGTATTTTCTACCCTAAAAAAATAAAACAAAACAATTTGCTGGGCAGACTATATGGACCATTTTTGTCGTTATCTACCATCATTTACTATGTTATTAATAATGCACCTTGGTACCATCCTGACATTCAGTTTCTTAAAGAACAAATGCCTCAGTGAGACTAAAAATTACACATGTAGGCCTGACCAAGATAGGTATGTTTCGTTTCGTTTTGGTTTTTTTTTTTTTTTTACTACTGACTAATCAGAGCAGAGGTTTTACTTAAACTTCTCTTTAGCAAGCTAATTCCAATTTCCTGAAGAAACAATTTGAGTCATACATGGTGCTAAATGGAAGTAAAACAGCAACAAATCCATTCAGAATTTGTTGCTTGATCTTCATCATGCCATCTAATTATAAGCCATAAAAATATTTTCACATCCTTGTTATCCTAAATTGTTTCAGAAAACAAATTAAATACCACTGATGGAAATGATTACTCAAGTATCAGCTCAGGGTTATCTAATCAACCCTAAATACTAATTTACTCACTCAGAATTTGTGTTCAATCATAATGACAACTTAGAAAAAATACATATATATATATGGAAAAGAAAATAAATCAGATAGCAAGAAGAAAACAAAGATTTTTACCTGAACAATATGAATTAGCGTAGTCAATATTGCACATCTTAGCATATTGTGCTCTTCGCTCTGTTTCCAAAGCAAAGGTAAATACTGCACCAAGCATCCTACATAAGGTCTTATCTGTATTGAAAAATATAAAAAGAATAAACTATTTAACAAAACAGAATCTACTGAAATAGAAAAGATGCACACAGTTTAATAGCAACTAATTAACAATAAGGTGATTTTATTAATGTGACAATGCCATAGTACTTTGTGCTTAAAAGCTATTTCATTTAAAAATTATATTTGTATCAGAATGTTACTATGTATGATCAGAAAGATATGGATCACAAAGTGATAGACTGCCCAAATATGCCCTCAAACCATTCCAAGTACAGTATTCCTATTTAATTTAATTTCAATACTAGAAATCAACTTTTTCGCTAAGGGCATTACAAACTTATTTTACCATAAATCAATATTTTTCTAGATATTCTGCAGAACATAAAACAATATTTAAAATAATGACACTTGTAACATGAGTACTTCACATACATTTTAATTTATGTTGAACTGGGTTTGCAAATAGAAGGCTTCAGCATATCAACTTTAGTAAAGCATATTTATCTGTAGTACTTTTTTTGCATTTGTTTAATTAGCATATTCAAAATCAATTAAACAATTTTTTTTAACGATGTTGACAAGCCAAAATTAATATATTGAAACTCTTACAAATTAAATAAAAACTCTAGACATAGATTCACTCACATTTATTGGATTATTTGGTGGTAGGCACAATTTTATAGGAACACCACATTTATTTCATTACAGTAAGTTCTAACTATTATATAGAGTAAAGTTATCCGCTATATAATAAAGCTTAAACCATCGCAAAATACAAAAAAAATAGGTGCACATACAAAGAAAAGAGAAAAAAAAAGGAATGAATCAAGAGCAATGACGGATTTAGAGTTTTGCTACCACTAGACACCGATGCTGTCACTTCCGACCACCGCCAATCTCCCCCTCTGTGATGGAGGACCAAAATAATAAGATACAGTTGAGTTCATAAGTTTACATACCTCTGACAGAATTTGTAAAATATGTAGCATTTAAAGAAAACATAAGTGATCAGATAAAACACGTGTTATTTTTAATGTGTTTCAAATTAAACTATTATGCATCACAGAATAGCACAATCATTAAAGAAACCATAGCAATAAAGAAATAAAATGGTCCAGTTCAAAATTTTGCATACCTTTAGTTCTTAATATCGTGTATTGCCCCCTTTTACATCAATGACACCTTCAGTTTTTTGTGATATTTGTGAATGAGGCCCTTTATTTTCTCATGTGGTAAAGCTGCCCATTCCTCTTCACAAAAAGCCTCCAGATCTGTAAATTATTTGATTGTGTAGCATGAACTGCATATTTGTGTTCTCCCCAAAGTGGCCCAATTATACGGTCAAAGACTGATAGCCACTCCAGAAACTCCACTTTCTTCTGCTGCAGCTACTAAAGGATCGACTTGGCCTTATGTTTTGGATCATTGTCACGTTGGAAAGTCTAAGTGTGCCCCATGCACAACTTCCTTGATAATAAATACAAATTATCTGCCAATATTTTCTGATGAGATGCTGCATTCATCCTGCCATCAATTTTGACTAAACTCCCTGTGCCACTGTAGCTCACACACCCCCAAAATAGCAAAGATCTGCCTCCATGCTTCATGGTAGGGATGATGTTTTCTCTCCAAACATAGCAATTATGGTGGTGACCATAAAGTTCAATTTTGGTCTCATCAGTCCAAATTATTCTGTTCCAGAATTTTCGAGGCTTCTCCAGATGCTGTTTGGCTTATTGTAAGCGGGCTGTTTTGTGGCGTTGGTGCAGCAATGACTTTTTTCTGGCAATTTACCATGCAGTCTATTTTTGTTCAAGTATCTCCATATTGTGCATGCTGAAATACTCACACCACTTTGTTTCAGAGAAGCCTGTATTTCAGTAGAAGTTGCTTACAGATTTTCTTTGCATCTCGACAAATTTTTCTGGTAGTTGTGTCTCAAATCTTTCTTGGCCTACCTTACCATGGCTTGGTATTAATGAACCCATAATTTTCCATTTCTTGATCAGAGTCTGAACAGTACTGATTGGCATTTTCAAATCTTTGGATATCATTTATATTCTTTTCCTGATTTATAAAATTGAAATATGTTTGCTCACAGATCCTTTCACAGTTCTTTTGCTTTCCCCATGCTTCGGTAATCATCAAAGTCAGCGCAACCTGGATGAAATGCACAAGGGTTTCTCAAGAGCTAAGAAACTCATTGACTATACACAGACTAATTACAATCAAACAAGACACAGGTATGGATACCTACCCTTCATTGCCATCTCAACTGAATATGTCAACTTGAGTGTATATTATCAGCCCAAACAGTCAAGGGTATGCAAACTTTTGAAAAGGACCATTTTATTATTTCCTTTATTGCTATGGTTTGTTTAACGATTGTACTAGTCTATGATGCATAATAGTTTCATTTGAAACATTAAAAATAGCAGACGTGTTTTGTCTGATCACTCACTTTTTCTTAAATTGCTATACATATTACAAATTCTTCCAGGGGTATATAAACTTATGAGCACAACTATCTACCTTATAAATGGCCTGTGACCGACGGCCCGCAAATGCGCAGTAGAGCGCAGCTCTACTGCGCATGTGCGGGCAAGGATGTCGATCAGAAAAAAAAAATGGCGGTGGGGCCGCAGGAGCGGGAGGAGAAGCAGCGGCGCCGCGCGCGCGCGCGGTGCCGCTGCTTCTCCTCCCCAGATCTGCCGGCAGATCTCGGGGGGGGGGTGTCACTCCCGCGCCCCCCCCCACCGAGATCTGCCGGCAGGAGCGGGAGGAGTTAATGGAGCCGGGTGAGGGTTGCGGGAAGTCGCGCTTACGGCGCCGGGAGGAAATGGAGGTGGGTGAAGGGAGGGAGGGAGGGAGGGAGGGAGAGGGGGACTGAGTGAGTGGGAGGGAGTGAGTGGGAGGGAGGGAGAGGGGGGGACTGAGTGGGAGGGAGTGAGGGAGAGGGGGGGACTGAGTGAGAGGAGAGGGAGGGTGGAGAGGAGTGGGTGGGGGAGGGGGGTGGTGAAGAGTGAGGGGAGAGAGAATGAGGGGGAGGTGAGAGACAGAGGGATGTAGCCCGTTTTAACGGGCTTTACGGCTTGTATATGCTATATTACGTTAAGACAATATACCTCTTCTTAAGTGCTGACCTGAGGAGCAGGAGTAAGCAAACTGGGGGGGGGGGGGGGGCTTTAACAGTCCTGAAGGGGCTAACTGCAGATTCAGAAGAAAAAAGTATCTACCCAGGTGAATTTGGCACAATAGAGTCACTGCAACATCAGGGGGGAGAGAACTGCCAGAATGTAGTGATATTATAAGCATACCATGGTTGAGGCAAGGGAGAGAAGAGTCTTTTACTGTGATGGGCCCAGGTAGGGGAGCTGATTATTCTGCAGCAAAACTGGACATGGGAAAACTCATTGAGGTGCTCCACATCCTAGGAAGACCTGTCATTTTAGGTCTTAGCCTGGAAGGAGCTCCTGCAGCTGTCAGACATCTACCCAGGAAGAGCAATCACAGCTGTTGCCTGCCAAGGGAAAACAAATGGCAAGATTGTGGAGGGCAAAGAGGCCAGAGAGAATGAGGACATGGGGAAAAGAGAGAAAGAAGATGGAGAAAAGAGAATAAAGGCAAAAAATTTAAGAAAGTTAAATGAACAAATCAAAATGTGAGAAAAAAAAATGAGCAAACTAAGAAAAATACAAAACTAAACAAATAGGAAAAATTAGTAAAAATAGCAAAAATTAAAAAATAAAAAGTCAGGCAGGGTAGGATGGAGTTTTTCTCAGCTCCTAACAAGTTTTTGCTGGCACTTAAGTTTTTTGAAATCTTTCCAGCCCTTACCATTTTGGTATATGGCCTGTGTGTCTGTATGGGGTGCTTTGGTCTGTGTTTGTATGTGGTCTATATCTTCATGTGTGATGTGATCTGTTTACCTGTCTCTCTCTCTCTCTCTATGTCTGGGTATGGTGTGTGTCTGCCTGTGTTGTTTCTTTGCCTCTCTCTGTGTCTGTATGTCAATCTGTGTTTTTCTGTTTAGGTATGGTATGTATTTCTGTGCCTGTCTGAGTGTTGGGTTTCTATATGTGTTTGTAAGTAGGATGTCTGTCGCTCTGTGTCTGTCTGGCTATGGGGTTACTGTGCCTGTCTGCATGGGGTCTCTGTCTATATCTGTCAAGGTATCCATTTCACTCTCCGTTGGTCTGGGTGTTGGGTTTCTCTCTCTGTCTAGGTATTAGGTGTCTGAGTACAGAGTGGTCTCTGTGCTTGTGTGTGCATGTTTGAGTTAACTGCTTTCATCAACTTGAAGAGAAACTAATTTGGACTTTGAGCCACTGGCTGGCAGCAGGGCTGCCTAGTGAATACCCTTCATCCACTTGTGTGTATATATATGTGTATAAATAAATATGCAATTTAGTATATTTGGTGGGTATAAAAAGTAAGTTTTCACCCGTGTTTTTGCAGGGAAAATTAAAATTTTGGGGCATTTTACGTGGATTGAATTTAATAAAGTGGAACTGAATTTATCTTAAAATTTTTATATGCTGTGTTATGCGGTGTGTGCATGTTGTTGGGGTATCTGTGGTTGAAGGGGGTGGCAGAGTGTTTGTGTGTGTGTATGTGTGGCTGGAGGGGGTGGCAAAAGATATGTGTGTATAACAGGAGGGAGTGGCAGGGAGTTTGCAAGTAGCTGGAGGTGGTGGCAGAGGGTGAGAGTTTGTGTGTGGCTGGATGCAACCTGGATTTGCTTCTAGGTACACTATATGCCAGTGTCTACGACAGGAAAAATCCGGGGTGGGGCAGCAGGCCATTTGAAGATTAGCTGCCTTCCAGCTGTGCTGAATCTCATTCATTAGAGAACAGTTTTCTGCTTCCTGCTCCAGCTTCTCCCATTCCAGCAGGGAACAGGAGGGGAAAAGTGAGATCAGAAGGGACAGAGCAAAGAGAAACTGTTGTACTCCCTATTCCAGCCCCTTCCCTCTTGTCCTGTGCAGGTAACAGGAGAAAGGGGTGATGTCAGAGAACAAGGCAAGCAGAAAAGCAAGCCACTCCGCGCCCTATTCCAGGCACCCTCTCCCTATCGATCAGGGACATGAGGGCAAAAGGTGACTCTGGAGTAAATACAGCGGAGCAAAGAAGGCTGTACCTTAGCTCTTCTGCCCCCTATCCGGTTGGGGTGGGAGCTGCGTGTGTGTGTGTGTGTGTGTGTGTGTGTGTGTAGGTGGAGGGGTATGTGTGTGTGTGTAGCTGCTTTCCACATTGCACTATCCCCTTTCACTCCCCCTTTTCCCTCCCCCTGTACTCTCCCACCACTTTCACTTCCTTCCCTGCTAAAACATCTAGCGCCATTCCTTTGGCCAGCAGGGCTTGAGCTCCCTGTTGGGCCACTGCTCCCACACTTCTATATAGTGTGGGAGCAGTGGCCCTGCTGGCCAAAGGAGTAGCGCTAGATGTTTTAGCAGGGAAGGAAGTGAAAGCGGTGGGAGAGTACAGGGGAGTGAAAAGGGTAGGCGAGTGAAAGGAGATATGTAGATACAGATATATTGATAGATAGATAGAGATATATAGATATAGTAACCCATCTTGAAGGCCCTAACAAATTTCATAAATTGAAGGGAGGGGCCCACAGCTCACTATTTTCTTACTCTACCTTAGAGGGTGGGGAGCCCCTCATACTGAAAAGCAGAGGAGAGCTGAGAACATGTCTGAATCATGGGGTCATGTGTGACACAGACACCCTCTGTGCTAAGGTGTGGGGCTCCCCTAAACATGTTCCTATGATTGACATGAAAGCCATATAAAATTTTGAAAAACCATAAGGACTCAGCAAGCATTCTCCTACTTCCTCCCCTCTCTCAAAACAACCCAGCAAGCAGCCGGCACCTTTCCCAAAACCCCCTCAAGTACTCTCCCCATTCCTTTACCTTCTAAATTCTATCAAGCACTCCCCCCCGCAAGTACTCTCCCTAACGTTATCTGTTTGATTGTGACTTCTGTACTTTCTGACCTGAGAGGGCCACCACCACCCACCATCTTTGAGGATTAATTCTAAACAATTAGACTCTTTCCACACAGAGTGACACACCACTAATGACCTCTATGTCTCCTCGTCATGGGCAGTCATTCTACAGATATCTCCTTTTCTTCCATGTGGCAACACATGCTAGTGATCATTTCTCTTACAACCAGTAAAAACTTTATCCATGGAAACCCCCCAAAGCATGGGACTTGATACAATCGCCCCCAACTGGTCCTGCACTGGGGAGGGGGCGGAGAATAGGTCCCTAGGGGCCCCAGCAAACAACCCATATACAGGAACACATTCACTAATGACAGCCCTGTCTCTATCATGCTGCAAAATAATTCTGCTAAAAAAAAAATAATTAACATATTTAGAACTCAAGATAATCTCTAAGAAAAGTCAGATCTTTATAAATAGAGACCTTTATTTTAATATCAGTTATGCCTACAAATTCCTATCACAATTTGCTAAAATATGTGGTAAACAATTTTTTTTATTTATCAATTGCCAAAGCTATAAAATGCTGTTTTATACTTCTTAACTAACAGGCAACAATTACAAATAGAATATGGAGATCTGCAACTATACTACAAATAATTCACAACAGGGAACAGAGGAAACAAAGGAGGGTTCTTTCAGAAATGGAAGAAAATACACACCAGCTGTGCTCTGATTGCAAGACATTTAACTAGAGGACTTATAATTAGTGCTTTTTGGCATTTTATACTTTAAAAAAAAGTCCGTTTATTTCCTGCATATCTTGAAAACCTATCGAGCAAATCATTACTAATATTCTTGCAATTTCAAAATCAATTCTGCAAAATAAATTTCTTATTTCCCAATCCCAAAAAGATAACTATTCCAGCATTAGAAAATGACTTTCCAAAATGGGGCTTAAGATAAATATAGGAAATATAGATGAACCCTTGTCTTTAAACAAAAAGTTGTGATTTTACAAGGTTTATATAATTACACAGTGCACAAGGTGAATTTTTTTTTTTTAAGGAATTCAATTTTAACAGCTGGAAAGATTAAATTCTGTAAAATATATTTTTAATTTTTATTAGATTTATAAAATTAGGTAAAGGAGAGTGCAAAGAACATGTCATTTGTAGGAGAGGGGACGTTCCAGGGAGACAGGTGAGTTGCAAGACACACTGCACTGTTTATCTTCAAGAATCATAAATTACGGGTAAGGAATTTTGTTTTCTCTAATGACAAACGACTGGAGAATGAGCTGTCTATGGAGGCTCGAACTGTCAGTTACATGATTTGTTATTTTATACAAGCACAAAAAAATTCATTTTATACAAAAGTCAGCTGATTCCCTACACAAATATATATTAATTTGTTCTCTTGTCCATTAGTGTTTCCTTCATGTTGTGTCATTTTCCCTTTTACTTGAAGATAATCCTGAATGCATATGGAATTTAGGGCAAGAAGGATAAGTCATTAAGGACACTAACTCTGTAAGCTGAAATGACCTTCCGCATCAGGCATTTGAGCTCACAAAAGTGAAGAGACCCAAATGAGGATTTTTATAACTTGCGTTCAAACCACACTGATATCCTTTGACACAAAGACTTCAAGTGAGGCAATTCCCACATAAATGTTGCCCCCATCTTGGTCAGCTCTTGGGCACAGGGGCACATGGAGAGGATTATGGAACACACAAGAATCTATGACCTCCAGGGGTTCCAGCATTGGGGGGGGGGGGGGGGGCGCAGGGGGTTTAAGTCAGTATTTTCAAGGCTCTTAGGATTATACTCACCCTAGGTTTCTTCTTCTCTCTTTATCCAACTTCTCCCTGAATCACTACAATGACACTCAAGTTGTTGTTCAAGAAAAAAAAAATCTTTGTTGATGTTGCTGAGCAAGGAAACAAGATTCCAGAAACAGCACACAAAAAATAAATTCAGTCTCTTTTCAGAAATGTTTCTTCATCTTCCATGTGTCTGTTCACGGAGGTAGGGACCCTCCTTTTCTGGGAACCCACCAATACCAATTAGAAAGCACAAACCTTCTTTTTATTCAACTCTGTCCTTTTAGATTAGTTTGCAGCAGAAAACTTTTTTGAATAGAACTCTCACAAGTTTATTTACCCACAAGCAGGGCAGCTTCTTTTCCATCTAGAAATAGCTACCGCAAACCACAATTCTCATATTATAATTTTTTCAACTCTGTTCTGGGATAACTAAGATAGTGTACCTAAACTCTCATTCCACTCTTCTCTATCCAGTTTTCTGAGCACCTCATCGGTCCCAGCACCTTCCCTGATCCGTTGCCACTCTTCTCCAGAAAATCTCTTCTGGCAGAATCTCCTTCACCAGGTCTTCCCTGTAGAGGTGCACATATCCAATGCTACCATGCTATGAAGAAATGGCTGCCCCTTTTCAGACTCCTAACAATGGAGAGTGTTACACTTCAGTAACATAGAAACAAAAATGATGGCAGAAAAAGACCAATCGGCCCATCCAGTCTGCCCAGCAAGCTCCCATACTTATTTCCCCATATTTATCTGTTTCACCGACCACCAAGTTCAGGGCCCTTGTTGGTAACTGTTTCATTCAAATTTTCTGCCACCCCCTGCCATTGATGCAGAGAGTAATGTTGGAGTTGCATCAAAGGTGAGCATAAGGCTTAATGTTTAAGGGTAGTAACCGCCTCCTCAAGCAAGTTACCCCTATGCTTGTTTACCCAGACTGCACAGATCAATGCCTTGTTGGATGTTGATTGAATGTAAATCCTCTTTTCCACATTTCTCCCTGCCATTGAAGCAGAGAGCAATGCTGTATATGCATTCAAAGTGAAGTATCAGGCTTAATTGGTTTAGGGCAGTAACCGCCGCAATAAGCACGCTACATCCATGCTTATTTTGTTTGCCCAGACTTCGTAGCTCAGTCCTTGTTGGTTGTTGTCTGAATGCAAATCCTCTTTTTCCACATTTCCCCTTGCCGTTGAATGAGAGAGCAATGTTGGAGTTGCATTAACCATGTGATGGCTTACTGAGTAAGGGTAGTAACCTCCATGGCTCTTCTCTTCATTCCCCATCCTCTAGCCTTTAGGGATCCACAGTGTTTATCCCATGCCCCTTTGAATTCCTTCACAGTTTTAGTCTTCACCACTTCATCTGGAAGGGCATTCCAGGCATCCACCACCCTCTCCGTGAAGAAATACTTGCTGATATTGGTTCCGAGTCTTCCTCCCTGGAGTTTCAAATCATGACCCCTAGAGTTCTACTGATTTTTTTCCAACGGAAAAGGTTTGTTGTTCACCGTGGATCATTAAAACCTTTCAAGTATCTGAAAGTATGTATCATATCACAGCTGCTCCTCCTCCTCCAGAGTATACATATTTAGGTTCTTCAATCTCTCCTCATAAGTCATTTTATGAAGACCATCCACCTTTTTGGTCACCCTTCTCTGGACCGCCTCAATCCTGTCTCTGTCCCTTTGGAGATACAGTCTCCAGAACTGAACACAGTACTCCAGGTGAGGCCTCACCAAGGCCCTGTACAAGGGGATCATCACTTCCTTTCTCTTACTAGATACTCCTCTCTCTATGCAGCCCAGCATTCTTCTGGCTTTAGAGATCCTGATGAGTGTCAGAGCCTTTTAGTGGTTTTCAGAAAGGAAAATAGAGGGCCTGTAGTGAAAACTTGTATTTCTAGGAATTGCCTTTGCATCAATCCATGGTGTAAATGCCTTGTCACATTGTTTCGCTGAATTCAGATTGTTAGACACTATCACCCCAAGGTCTCTCTCCTGCTCTGTGCACATCAGCCTTCACCCCCCATCAATACACTTCTTCGGATTTCCCACAATCACATGCACTAACCACACCCTCTGGCAACCAAATTCCAGAGCTTAATTGTACATTGAGTGAAAAGAATTTTCTCTGAATTAGTTTTAAATGTGCTACTTGCTAACTTCATGGAGTGCCCCCTAGTCATTTATTATCCGAAGAGGTAAATAACCAATTCACATTTAAAGACCCTCTTTCATATCCCCCTCCTCCCCCCAAGCCATCTCTTCTCCAAGATGAACAGACCTAACCTCTTTAGCCTTTCCTCATAGGGGAGCTGTTCCATCCCCTTTATCATTTTGGTCGCCCTTCTCTGTACCTTCTCCATCACAACTATATCTATTTTGAGATGCGGCAACCAGAATTGTATGCAGTACTCAAGATGTGGTCTTATCATGGAGCGATACAGATGCATTATGACATTTTCCATTTTATTCACCATATAAGGAACTAAATGTGAGTCCTAGCACATGAATGCTTTCGCTAAACCTTATTTTCAACACATTATAGGCCACAAAGGGCAAAATGTCCAAAATTAGGACATTTGAAATCCAAACCATCTTTTGAATATTTTCTTACAACAATCTCTTTCAGAGCACCAAGAAAGAGAGGGGGTTAATGGACTCAGTCTACCACACTAGCATTTCTGTGGTTTGATAAATAAGGCTTTGCTATTCTTTACATGAAAATCTTCAAACTTGTTACAGTTCAATGCATTTAATAAATGAAAGCATTACTTATTTTTCCTAACTTGAGGTGTTTTTTCTTCTAACAGATTTAATATTCCCTACTGATTGAGTTTCAAACTGACTGGGTATTTCTTTACATTTCTTATGAAGAGTGTTACCCTTTTATATTATATGGTCATAATCTCAATTTCAAAGATACATATGTAAAGTCAGCCATAAAGACATGTTTTCCACGTATAATACCATTGAAGTTCACATTTAAAAGCAAAATTTATCAACTTCAAAATTAAAATGGCAAATAGTAATATATACATGATAATGAAAAATAATTTCTGAAATTCCTTAAATTGTTTCACCATAATGTCTAAGTCCCTAACACGTAACTGAGTTCTGAATATGTTGTGCTACAAATCATATCTTATTGGACAATATCAACTATAATGTCACAAATCATATTTTGTGATGTAATTTACAAAACATTTGCACAGTTACTTCCAGAATCCATGTGAATTGCTGATGAGCTACTTAACCAGTTAAAGTAGATTTCCCCAGGGTTCCAAAGGGGAAGTAAAGAGGGTAGGTACTATGGGAAAGATGAAAACGCAATAGAGAAGGAAATGGGCAGGCACACTAGGGAAAGGAGGAAATAATACCCATGAGCACAGTAAAGATAAATTACTAAGCATTTTCCTCTGGAACTCACCCATCTATTACATTTGTGTACACTTTTTTTGTTCTGTGCTCAATATGGTAAGTATGTCATTACTCATGCTATCATCAGCAACACCATCAGCAAAATCATGTTTATGCCTCATGAATTTACAGGTTCCCAAAATTTAGATACTGTATATAATTGTCTATAAGTCAAGGAATTTATGGTGGGCCCAAAAACGCTGGTTCGATGCATACTATCCATTTTTCCCCGTATACTATAGTCCCCAAGGTATGTGCATATGTACATGTGAAGTGCCGAAACAGAGTGGAGTTAGCTACATGTTAAGCAGCTAACTCAGATATTCACAGTTAGCCATTTAACTTAGGCAGCAAACTCTGGTCGTGCTGCTGACCTCTCCTAAAGTTAGCAAGTCGCCGCTTATCATTTTTTAATTTGGAGATGGCTTTTCTTGAATTCTTGTCTTCCTGATAGATCACTCATTTTAAATCTTGACTTGTACATGGGTCGATGCATTTCAATGGACTTTGGTCTCAAAATTGCCTATCAACTTATACATGAAAGACTTATAGATGAGTATATACGTAACTTGTCCAAAGGAAGCCTAAATACAAAACATAAGAAATGCCATGCTGGGTCAGATCAAGGTCTATTAAGCACAGCATCTAGTCTCCAAACGTAGCCAGTCCAGCACACAAATACTTGGCAGATTCCAAAAAGTAGATCTATTTCTGGTTAATCACTCATTCTCTAGTCTAGCTGGCTAATAATGTTTTATGGACTTTTCCTCCAGGAACTTATCCAAGCCTCTTTTAAATCTCGCTATGTTAGTCACCTTGACCATAACCTCTGGCAACAGATTCCACAGCTTGATCATGTGATGAGTGAAAACATACTTTATGATTTGTTTTAAATCTTCTAGTTGTTAGTTTTATGGATTGTCCCCTTCTTTTACTATTACTTTAAAGGGTAAATAACTGTACTCTACGGATTCCACCCCACTCATGATTTTATAAACAACTATCATGTTCCCTTCTCAGCTGTCTCCTTTCCAATCTGAAGAGACCTGTGTAGCCTTTCATTACAGTTTAGCCGTTCCATCCCCTTAATCATTTTTGTTCCTGGTATTTTTTCAAATTCTATGTTTTTTGATGGGCTGTCCAGAATTGCAATCAATATTCAAAGTGCATTTACACCATGGATTGATGCAAAGGCAATTCTTAGAAATACAAGTTTTCACTACAAGCCTTCTATTTTCCTTTCTGAAAACCACTAAAAGGCTCTGACACTCATCAGGATCTCTACACACAAACAGAAAATCATTTAAGACAGAGGTGTAAAACTGCAAATGTGAAGGATAACACACTGGTCAGATTTTCAAGATGTCCCTAACGAATATGCATGAGATATGTCTGTAGTCACAGTCTGCTCTGTATATAAATATATATTCATTAGGCACATTCTAAAAAAACAGGCTTGAAGCCCTCCAGGATTGCAGTTTGACACCCTTAATCTATGCACAATATTTGTATTGCTCATGAAGTGTTTCAATACCTAGTGCATAAAAGAATTACATCTTTCAAAGCAGACAAAATATGGAGTAGTACTAATAGGAAAAATAGTAGGAACCTTCAAAGGCAAAACCCAGCAGATGAAAGAAAATAGGATGAACCAGGAGTGGTCTAAAGGCTGACTCATACTCAGGTTTTATCAACATTATACTGGCATTGTGGCCCTAATATAATTTCTTACCTGGTCTAAGTATGCAGAAAGGTAGGTGTGTTTGCCTGATGAAATTACCTACTTTTCATTTAAAATGTCTCTTTCTTTTGCTCGCACCCACCTCTAAGCTGATTTATAGACTTATCCCATTTAAGAAGACAAGAGACATTTTCACACCAAAAATCAATCAGGTATTTCACTAAAACAAGGGAGTGACCCAGCCCTCATCAATAGATTAATTACTGTCTCCTTGCAAGAGTTTGTCGAATTATTATTAAATACACCACATAAATTTAAAGGACTTTAGCTTACAAATCCCTACTCACTTAGCAACCTAAATCAACTAAGAACACAACAATATTAAGATGCAGACAGCAATCCAAGAAAGAGATGGGGGTCTTCAAGTCTTTTCACCAAGTGCCACATAAGAACATAAGAAAATGCCATACTGGGTCAGACCAAGGGTCCATCAAGCCCAGCATCCTGTTTCCAACAGTGGCCAATCTAGGCCATAAGAACCTGGCAAGTACTCAAAAACTAAGTCTATTCCATGTTACCATTGCTAATGGCAGTGGCTATTCTCTAAGTGAACTTAATAGCAGATAATGGACTTCTCCTCCAAGAACTTATCCAATCCTTTTTTAAACACCGCTATACTAACTGCACTAACTATGTCCTCTGGCAACAAATTCCAGAGTTTAATTGTGCGTTGAGTAAAAAAGAACTTTCTCTGATTAGTTTTAAATGTGCCCAATGCTAACTTCATGGAGTGCCCCATAGTCTTTCTACTATCCAAAAGAGTAAATAACCGATTCACATCTACCCGTTGATTATCTAGTAGTTGGTGAGTGGTACATGTGTGTACACCCAGTGCAGAGGGAGTTCCCGGCTCTCAGAGAATGAGTCCGATCTCTGGAGGCTAGAGCATCAGAACTGAAGGAACTGAGGTAGACAGAGGTATATAGAGGAGACCTTCAGGGATACAGCAGCCAAGTCCAACTCCAGTCTGAAAGCCCCCATGTTGCCTTGGAGGAGCATGGTCACCTGGACGGCCAGCATGAACTTGGTGCAGCAAGACATGATCCTGTAGCTAGGATCTGCTCTAAAGGTGATACACTATACTCAAATACTGAGGATGGGTCTCCAAGGGCTTGTGCTCAGGAGGGAAGGATTAGGTCGGCCATCATAGATGGTGATTCAATCATTAGGAATATACCTAGCTGGATGGCCGCTGGAAGTGAGGATCATTTGGTATTTGCCTGCCTGGTGGCAGACCTCACAGGTCACCTAGATAGGATTTTAGACAGTGCTGGGGAGTACCAACTATCGGGGTACATGTGAGCACCAAAACATAGGAAGGTGTAGGAGGGAGGATCCAGAAGCAGAATTTAGACACTTGGGTAGAAAGTTGAAATCCAGAACCTCCAGGATAACGCTCTCTGAAATGTTTCCTATGGCACATGTAGGACCCCCAGAAGCAAGCAGAGTTACAGAATTGTAGCGTGTGGATGAGACGATGGTACAGGGATGGTATTAGTAAGAGAAATCCATAAACTATTAACCAAATAGACTTGGGAAAAGCCACTACTTATTACTGGGTGTTAACAATATGGGATTTATCCACCCAGTGGAGATGTTGGAAACAAAAACAGTATATGAATTCAAGAAAGCATTGGATAAATTCAGGGGATCTCTAAGTGAGTGAAGGGAATTATAAAGCTAAATAAATTGGGCGGATGGGCACTATAATTTAAAATATAGACTTGCCTGTATGTTGACCCTCTCGATAACACAGGAAAGAACATGCAAGATCTGCATCTTTGAGTCACATTCTGCAACATTCTGTAATAGCTGGAAGATGAGACTGAAGATAGATTCCAGATACTGTAGGGGGAAAATGAAGAAACTGAAATGAAACAAAACTGAATACTTTGTATATAATTCAATTTAATAAAGACATACAATCAACAACAATAAGGTGGTATGACAAGTAGGCTCCTAGTGAAGGACTCACTCCAAACATGATGGTGTTGTAGGTAAATGTTCAAGTTGTAAAAAACTAATTTGTAAATTAATAAAGTAAAAAGAAAGGAAGCCTATAAAACAAGAAAACCACTTTTACTGAGGGATGTGTCCACTGGCTAACATTTATTTATTTAATTAATTAATAGTTTTTAAATACCGGTATTTGTAGGAACATCATATCAGTTTACAAGGAACTTAACGAATTACATGGAACATGGTGTAAGGTAACTTGGAATAAGTCAACAGAACATTTTTTTATTTTATTTAGCATGTGTTTATATACCGAGGTACAGCTGACAATGCCTTCACTCCGGTTTACATTATAACGAACCAGTTACATTTGAATTAATAACATTAAAACAGAGATTGAAACAGAACATTAACTTAATAAAAGTTAATAAGTACATTGAGAATTAGATAAGAATGAATGTAACGCTTGAGGTTGACGGTTGAAGCCGTTAATGAGAAGGAAGGTTTCTGCAAGTCGGGGCGAGTGTCAGAAGGATTGCTGGAATAAAAAGGAGCAAGAGGTGGATATGAAAAGGATTTATGCTCTGTTATCATTGGGTGAACAGTCATTGTAAGACTGTGAGAGTAGCCATTCTTTAAGTTCTTTTTTAAAAGATTTAAGATTTTCTTGTGAATTGAGGTGTAGAGGTAATGAGTTCCATAATTTTGGGCTGACTATAGATGGCTCTATTTCTGGTGGAGGAAAGTTTAGCTTGTGGTAATGAAGGGACATCCAGTTGAATTTTATATGTAGATCTTGTTGTACGTGATGATTTATGCAGATGTATAATATTGTCCAGGGCAGTGAAGTCTGCTTTGTGAATTGACTTGTGTAGAATTGTGATGACTTTGTTTGTAATAATTTTTATTAAAGTTTTTAAAAGAGGCATACAGCATTCAAAGATAAGAAAAGAAAAATTAGGTTCTTACCATCAAACATTAATGAACCAAAAAGGCCAATTATGAACCATAAACCATCAACAGTTCTGTACCCTCTTACATAATATCAGCAGTATACAATAGACAGTATGGTAAAGACAAAACAACCCACCCTCATCCTCCCCATCACTATCCCCCACCCGATCCCCAGCCCTCCCCCCTCCCACTCCGCTCAGGTGTTCACTTGTCCAAACATTCACTAGTCGACAATCAGAGTTAAGATGCAAGGGATAGGTATGCAATCACTGGAACACTGTCCCCATATCACCACTCAAAAGAATCCCTGGATATATACGAGCATAGATACGAGCATATATACGAGCATATATACAAGATGGGCATCCGAGCCAGCATATTCAAGGAAGAAAGTACATAAAAGTACCACAAGAAGGCGCACCCAAATCACCAAGAGCACCCCAGTCTCAACATCAAGATTAGTGGGTCAAAACAGAGGCATTGAAAGGTAGCATCTGGAGAATGGGAGACCAGACATTTCTGAGCTTAGTCCGCTGGGTCTGCGAAGACAGTGGAAACGATTTACGCTCTAATAGATAAAGTTCCAACATGGCATCCTTCCACTCGGGTAGAGATGGGGGTGCAGAGGACATCCAATGACGTAGAATAATTTTAAGGGCCGTCAGCCGGCCTTTATGAAGTAACAATGTCCTCGGCGCTTGTGTGGCCCCATGCGAATGCCGAATTCCCAGCAAACAAAAGCTCGCTGTGAAGGGCTCTGAAAAAAATTGGGAGATCATAGTCCAAAATTGTTGTATTACCACACAATCCCATAAACAGTGCAACAAAGAGGCATGAAGCTGCGAGCATTTTGGGCACGCCCCTGACTGGGCAATCCCAGCAAGGAAAGCCCTCCTTGGCCAAATTAGCATCCGGAGAGTAACCCTGAAGTGCAATTCTCGCATGTACACACTAAGGGCTGCCTTCTGAACAACCCGGGCACTTAGTAACAGGGCCTTGGTCGTAATTTCACATCCCAAATCATTGGACCAGGCAGCAGAACTACTATCATATATAGCATAGTGAAAAGACTCATGCAGATATCGATAATACATGGAAAGCTTTACCACTTTAAGACCACTAAGATGTATAAATCTCTGAAAAGGCCCATTAGTGATTGCCCTCTTACAGGAGAATACCGTATGCCGAATATAACTACAAATTTGTAAATAAGTAAGATAGTCAGATGAACAAAAGCCGAGGTTATTGTGATGACTTTGTACTCTATTCTTTTTTTTAACAGGTAGCCAATGTAAGTTGTGGAGTACTGGGGATATATGGTCGGATTTTCTTTTACCAGTCAGGACTCTGGCAGCTGCATTTTGGAGTAACTGCAGTGGTCTTAAGGTTGCATTGGGAAGGCCAATTAGAAGGGAGTTGCAGTAGTCTATACTGGAGAAGATGAGGGTTTGAAGAACGGTTCTGAAATCCCGGGGGTGAAGCAGCGGTTTTAGGTGTTTGAGTATTTGAATTTTGAAGAAGCCTTCTCTTGTTTTTGTTGCGATGTGTTTTTTAAGATTTAGCTCATTATCTAGCCAGAAACCCAGATCTTTAACGTTGTCTTTGAGTTGAAATTGAATGTTGTCAAATTGGAAGGGAGGAGTGTATGTTATACCAGAGTTTTTTCTTGTAATTAGTATACATTCTGTTTTGCTCATATTTAGGCATAATTTTAGGTTGTTTAGCAGATTTCGTATTGCTTCAAGGTGTGAGGCTGCTTTTGACATTGATTCTTCTAAAGACGAAGTAATGGGAATGAGAAGTTGTATGTCATCAGCATACATGTAGAAAATAATGTTAAGGCTAGTTAAAAGATGGCATAAAGGAAGAAGGTAGATATTAAAGAGAATGGGTGACAAAGCCGACCCTTGAGGAACTCCAGTATCCAGAGGGATGGCCTCGGATGAAAAGCTGTTGTAGGATACTTTGAAAAATCTGTTTTTAAGGAAAGAGGAAAACCAGTTAAGGGTTATTCCAGCGAGTCCGATGGATTCCAGACTAAGAATAAGCCTTTTGTGGTCCACTGTGTCAAAGGCTGCTGACAAATCAAGGAGGATCAGAAGGTGATCTAGTTTGTTATCGAGGCCTCTTAATAAGGTGTCAGAAAGATTGAGTAGTAGGGTTTCTATACTGAGGGTTTTTCTAAAGCCGTGTTGTGCGGGAAATAGAATTTTATGGTCATCCAGGTGTTCGTTTAGTTGTTTCAGAACCGCCTTTTCTGTTAATTTAGCAAAGAGGGGAAGGTTTGAAATTGGGCGGTAGTTGTTTAAATCTTCTGGGTTGAGGTTTTTTTTCTTAAGTAGTGGCGTGATTGTAGCGATTTTTAGTTTGGTAGGAAGCTCACCCTCAATAAGAGATTTGTTGATGATTGCTGCTATTGTTGGGGCTATAGGATGAGCGATTTCCTTTAGAGCTCGAGTTGGGATGGTGTCCATGTCATGACGTGCAGGGTTTATTTTTTTCAACATTTTCTCTGTTTCCAAGTTGGAGATAGGATTGAATTCAAGCCAAGGACTTATATTTAATAAAGGATGCTTTTCTATGATTGATGGGGTGTTGAAGGCATCAGTAATTTTTGAAATTTTGTTCTTAAAGAAGATAGCTAAGTCTTGGCTTAAATTTTTTGTTGCGGTGGTATTGTGATTGTTGTTATCGGCGATGAGGTTGTTTACTATGTTGAACAGTGATTTAGATTTGTTGGCGGAGTTATTTATTTTTTTACTGTAGTAATCGCATTTCGTGTTCTGGATGGTTTTTTTGTAGGCGGCTAGATGTGTGCGGTATTTCTGCTGTAATACTGGCTGCTTGTTTTTTTGCCACTCTTTTTCGATTTTCCTGAGAGCCGTTTTCATATTTTTAAGAGTGGTGTTAAACCAGGGGTTTTGTTGTTCTCTTTTGTTCCTTAGACGTTTGAATTTCTCTGGGTTAATGTTGTTGGCGGTTTCTTCAGTAATTTGAAACCAGGATTGGATGGCGTTGTTTATGTTAGAGAGGTCGAGATTAGAAAGCTGATAACCCAGTTCTTGCAGGAGAATATCAGATTGAAATGGAGGTCGGTATTTGAAGAAATTTTGTGTATCCTTTGAGTAGGTTGAATTGTTGAAATTTATTTGAGTCTTGCAAAGTAGAAGATGGTGGTCAGACCATGGAACTGGACTATGGGAGATTGTGGTATTAGAGAAGTAGTTATTAGTAAAAATTAGGTCTAATGTATGACCTGCTTTGTGAGTGGGGTTATGCACTTGAAGGAAGCAGTTTAAGCTTGAAAGCATGTCAATAAGGGTTTGGCAATTTAGAGATCTTGGGTTGACATCTATATGAAGGTTGAAGTCACCAAGAATGATTGTAGGTTTTTTCAAATTAATATAGGTAGAAAGGAACTCGAGCAGCGGAGAGATGTTGCTATCGAGAAGCTTAGGTGGGCAGTAGACAAGGCAGATTTGTAAATTTGGTGAGTCGAAGAGTGCAACTTCGAATTGTTTTGGGAGATTATGTGGGATCATTTTCAATGAAAAATGTTTTTTGATAAGTAGGAGAAGACCGCCTCCTCTTCGGTAATTACGAGGGATTGAGAAAGTGTCATAGGCATTGTTGTCAAATTGGTTCAGAATGACTTGATTGGTGTTTTTGAACCAGGATTCTGTAATGGCGATGAAGTCAGGGTTTTTTTCTTGTAATATGTCTGATATTAACATGCATTTTTTGGTTATGATTTATGATTATAAGATTTATGATTATAAGAGGGAAATATACAGTAATAAAGCAATAAAACAATAGTGATTATACAATGTAGATTAATTGGTACTTATGGTAAAAGGGAAGATATAATATAGAATATTTGGGGTAGTTAACTAAGGCAATAAAATATGTATTGAACAGAACAAAGATCAAAAAAGCAGGTATCGAAGGATCAGTTGTGGGTTATTAAGAGTTAGTAGTGGGAGAAATGGGGCTATGGACTCTTTTCGGGGAGGGTCTTGAGAGGCTTTAACACCTGATGGAGATTACAAATTAGAGGGGAGCAAGAGGTTTAATGAGGGGAAGGACAAGGGGGAAGGTATCTGATAGGTTAAGCAGTAATGGTAAGGGGTGTTGTGGAGGATAGTGCTACTCAGGGAATGCCTGTTTAAAGAGCCAGGTCTTTAGCTTTTTCTTGAATTTCTGGGTGCATAGCTCTAAACGGAGGTCGGGAGGCATGCAGTTCCAGAGGGCGGATCCTGCAATCGATCGGGCTCGATCTTTCGTGGAATTGAGGTGTGTGGTCTTGGGGGAGGGTGTGTGTAGGGTACCTTTGTAAGCTGATCTAGTGGGTCCAGTCAGTGTATATTGCAGTTGTGTATGGTTTTGTGAATAACTGAGAGATTCTTGAATTCGGAAAGCTATTGGAAGCCAGTGGAGTTCTTTAAGGACAGGGGTAATATGGTCTGTTTTGTGGGTGTTAGTTAGAATTCTGGCGGAAGCATTTTGCAGCATTTGGAGTGGTTTGATGATTGAAGTGGGTAGGCCTAGGAGTAGAGAGTTACAATAGTCAATTTTAGAAAAGATTGTGATCTGAAGGACTGAACGGAATTCATTAAAAGGGAGGGGCTATTGCTGGTTTTTGGAAACTAGTGATTCGTACCTGTTCGGCCGTTTTAACACGAGTTTTGATGCCTGACCCGCACCTTTGGTTGTTCGGGACGTCTACCCTACCCTCCATCAACTTATCGACCTCGGAACGGCTATTTGTGTTGAAGGCTGGCCTGGTGGGCAAACAGGTTATTTTATTAAACTGGCTAGAAATGACCAACCCCAGCCATGAAATTTGTTTCAAGAAAATGGTGCACCTCTGCTCTATGGAGCATGCCATTCTTACACCAGTTACCCCTAGAAAATCTATAACAACCAGGGAAGTCTGGTCCGCTTTCACGGATTATCTAGCTCCCAGAGTGGGAAAAATGGTAAATCCATGACCTGGAAAAGATATATATAGACCTGAACGAGGGTCGTGTTACCTGATGGGGGGGAGACAGAAAAACCCCTCTTTATGCACAAAAACAAAGGTATTGGTAACTTAGGAATGCCCAAAACTCAAGTACAGTTTCCTTCGGGGTTTTCTCCCACACCCCACGACCATTCCTTTACAATGGACGTATAAGCAGGAAGGACGGGGGAAACACTGGGAGGAGATATGAACGGATGTTGATTGTTGGATTGTTTGTTTATATACATATTGTTAGTTTTCAGACTCATGTTTAACCTGTAGGATTTGATGTAAGGTCCGCGTCATGTATACAGATGGAATATAACTTGTTTTCACTGTTATGCAAAAAGTTTAATAAATATATTTTCAAAAAAAAAAAAAGAAAAATTGCAAAATAATTGTATTTCCTAAACTTTCTCACATATATCTGTAATTTCAATTGCAAGTTACTGCTTGTATAGTTTGTAAAACATTATAAATAAAGAATTTAAAAAAAAAAAAGGAGGAGTGGTTTCAGTTTTGAGGACATGGAGTTTGAAGTAGCATTCTTTTATGGTTGAGTTGATGAATTTGTTTAGGTTCAATAGGTTGTGAATGGTGATGCCAAGGTCTCGTACATTTTGGGCAAAGGAGACACAGGAGGGGAGATGGTCAATGTCGGGGTTGGGCACTGAATTGTGGTGGGCAGAAATAATGAGGAGCTCAGTTTTTGATGTGTTTAGGGCAAGGTGCAGGTTTGTGAGGAGGAGGTTTATTGCGGTGAGGAAGTTTTCCCAGGTCTCGAGGGATTTG
Source organism: Rhinatrema bivittatum (assembly GCF_901001135.1). Taxonomy (NCBI): domain Eukaryota; kingdom Metazoa; phylum Chordata; class Amphibia; order Gymnophiona; family Rhinatrematidae; genus Rhinatrema; species Rhinatrema bivittatum. Next base: position 711,917,066 of record NC_042615.1, read on the forward strand.
GATAGGGATTCTTGAATGGGGATGAGGATTTGGATATCGTCTGCATAAATAAAGTGAGTAAGGCCAAGGTCAGAGAGGAGGTGGCAGAGGGGGGCAGCAGGTATATGTTGAAAAGGGTGGATGATAGCGAGGATCCTTGGGGGATGCCTTGCTTTAGTTGTATGGATGTGGATTCCGTGTTTCCAATTCTGACTTTGTAGTGTCTGTTCTCCAGATAAGATTTAAACCAGTGCAGGGCTGTTCCTGTGATGCTGATTTCTGTGAAACGGTTAATTAGGATGTTGTGGCTTATGGTATCAAAGGCAGAGGATATGTCAAGCAAGGCGAGAATGTAAGACTGGCCATGGTCTAGTCTTTTGAGGAGGGTGTCTGTGAGGGAGATTAGGAGGGTTTCTGAAGAACTTACAGAAACCAAATTGGGAGGGGAATAAAGTGTTGTGATTTTCTAAGTGGTCCGTGAGTTGGGTGTTAACAACTTTTTCCATGATTTTTGCTAGGAAGGGAAGGTTTGAGATGGGTCAAGGTTGGGTTTTTTTAGGATAAGTTTGACTATGGCCTGTTTTAAAGGGTCTGGGACTTTACCAAGACAAACAGGTCTATCCAGTAAAGTTCGACCGCGTTTACCCCACTCCTAACCCGCATTCTACTCACTTTCCGGCCACGTTAGCCCTTCCTGCGATCCACAATCCCCTTTAACCTACTGTTACCGCGTCCTTAAATCCCAGGGTAACCCCTTCCGCACGCGGCATGTATATTAAATGTAAACGAGCGAATTAGCTATTCCCTACCATCCAGTAACGCGCGCCCCGACTATCGCTATTTTACCCTGCCGTTTTTGCCACGCGTTTAACCTGCTAACTTACCGCCTACCCTTACCCCTGCGTTAGAGGCAGGGGTAAGGGTAGGCAGCAAACTTTCCCCCAGCCCCCGCGCTCTCCTGCCCTGGCCGCGTCCATGGGTGCTGGTCTCCGGGGCAGCCCCAGTCCTCTCCCCTCCTCCCGAAGAAAAAAAAAAAAAAACGAAAAAAAAGTAGCAAGAGAGCGAGGGGAGAGAGGACGGGCAATCCTACGCTCGGGATTGCCAGTCACCCCTCCCCTCCTCCTGAAGCAGGGCGCGAAAAGCAGCCTTGCTCCGGGAGGAGGGGAGGGGGGACTGGCAGTGTAAAGCAATGAAGCGACTTACTTTTTGCAGCCCCCCTCCGGACATTGACGAGGACGACCACGGCTCCCCTCTCCTGCCTCCAACTGCCCGCGAAGATGGACGCCTGCACGGGCGAAAGCGGCCCCTCTTCGTGCAATTGGGCCGCTCAAGGTGCGACTTCATGACATTTGGCGTCACGGCATTTATTCCATCCAGGAATAAATGGAAATGGAGAAATTACTTACCTGATAATTTCGTTTTCCTTAGTGTAGACAGATGGACTCAGAACCAATGGGTATAGTGTACTCGTGCTAGCAGTTAGAGACGGATCAGATTTCAATCTGACGTCAGCCCCTAGTACATATACCCCTGCAGGAAGTGCAGATCCTCAGTATTCTTCCTTGCAAAGCATTGTGGATATATGTTTGACTGACCGATTGGTTAATTTGATTAACTTGTATAACTTCGTAACTATATAAACTCTATAACTTGATTAACTGGATTAATTTGAACTTGTCGATTGAGTATAGCTGGAGACCGCCAGGGAGCTCAACCGGAAAGCGTCGACACCCAGCCGGGTGGAGACCTAGGTAAACAAAAAGGAGGCTTACCCTTGAATTATTTGCAATACCAAGCGTGACGGCAGCCAAGGGCGGGCTGCTGGGTCCATCTGTCTACACTAAGGAAAACGAAATTATCAGGTAAGTAATTTCTCCATTTCCTAGCGTGTAGCAGATGGACTCAGAACCAATGGGATGTATAAAAGCTACTTCAGAACCGGGTGGGAGGCTGCCTGTGACCCACTCAGTATTGCCCTTGCAAATGCCGTGTCCTCCCGGGCCTGAACATCCAGACGGTAGAATCTGCAGAAGGTATGGATGGAGGACCATGTCGCCGCCCTGCAAATCTCGGCGGGTGACATCATTTTTGTTTCTGCCCAGGATGCTGCCTGGGCTCTGGTCGAATGGGCCTTGATCTGTAGAGGCGGAGGTTTCCCTGCTTCTACATAGGCCGCCTTGATAACTTCCTTGATCCATCGGGCTATGGTTGCCCGCGAGGCTGCTTCCCCTAGTCTTTTCCCGCTGTGAAGGACGAAAAGGTGGTCCGTCTTCCGTACGGGTTCTGACATTTCCAGGTATCTGGAAAGGATTCTGCCAATGTTGAGGTGACGCAGACTACGGGCTTCTTCCGAATTCTTCAGGGCTCCCGCCGACGGGAGCAAGATGATCTGGTTCAGATGGAAGTGGGAGACCACTTTGGGAAGGAATGACGGTACCGTGCGCAGCTGGAAGGATCCCGGAGTGAACCTGAGAAAGGGTTCACGGCAAGACAGCGCTTGTAGTTCAGATATGCGTCACGCTGAACAAACTGCCAGTAGGAAGACAATCTTCAGGGTCAGATGATGGAGTGATAGCCCTCGAAGAGGTCTGAAGGTGGTTCCCGATAGGAAGTCCAAGACGAGGTTGAGATTCCACAGAGGTACCGGCCACTTCAGGGGTGGACGAATGTGTTTGACTCCTTTCAGGAAACGTGACACATCCGGATGAGAGGCTAGGCTATCGCTCTCGCCCCTGGTGCCGAAGCATGCCAGTGCTGCCACCTGTACCTTGATGGAGTTGAGGGACAGTCCTTTTTGGAGTCCGCTCTGTAGGAACTCCAGCATCACGAGAACTTTAAGTGAACCTGTCTTGGTGGCGTGATCTTCGCACCAGGCTTCAAATATTCTCCAGATCCTTATGTATGTTAACGATGTGGAGAACTTGCGTGCTCGGAGGGTGTCTATTACCGCCCCCGAGTATCTGCTCTTCTTCAGGCGAGCCCTCTCAATGGCCAGACCGTAAGAGAGAATTGAGCTGGGTCCTCGTGGAAGATCGGACCCTGTTGTAGCAGGTCCCTGAGAGGGGGCAGGGGTAGAGGGTTCCCTGCCAACAGTCTTCTCATGTCTGCGTACCATGGTCTTCTTGGCCAATCCGGGGCCACCAGAAGAACTAGTCCCTTGTGTAGCTGTATCTTGTGAATGATTGCGCCCAAGAGGGGCCACGGCGGGAAGGCGTATAGTAGGGTCCCCCGTGGCCAGGCCTGCTCCAGGGCATCGATCCCTTGGGATTGTAGCTCCCGCTTGCGGCTGAAATATCTGGGTTCTTGGGCGTTGGTTCTGTTTGCCAGAAGGTCCATTTCCAGTGTTCCCCACTGGTTTACTATCATCTGGAAGGCTGCGGGAGACAGCTTCCATTCTCCTGGGTCTAGTCTTTCTCTGCTGAGGAAGTCCGCCGTGATGTTGTCCTTCCCGGCGATGTGGACGGCAGAGATCTCCTGTAGATTTGCTTCCGCCCATGCCATCAGTGGGTTTATCTCCAGTGACACCTGTTGGCTTCTGGTTCCCCCTTGTCTGTTGATGTAGGCAACCGTTGTGGCGTTGTCGGACATCACCCTGACCGCTTTGCCTCGGAGTCTTTGGGCGAACCGCAGGCAGGCGAGTCTGACTGCCCGCGCTTCTAGGCGATTGATGTTCCATCCTGCCTCTTCTGCGTTCCACTGCCCTTGGGCGGTTAGTTCCTCGCAGTGTGCTCCCCATCCCCGTAGACTGGCGTCTATCGTTAGCAGAGTCCAGGTTGGGGATGACAGTCTTGAGCCTCTGTTCATGTGGCTGGGCTGCAGCCACCAGCGTAGTTTGGTCCGGACTGTGCTCGGGAGAGGTAAGCGTACGGCGTAATTGTGCGACCGTGGGTTCCAACGGGACAGCAGTGAGCGTTATAGAGGCCTCATGTGGGCCCTCGCCAAGGGGACCACTTCCAGTGTGGATGCCATAAGCCCTAGGGCCTGCAGGTAATCCCATACCGAGGGGCGAGGGTCGCTCATCAAGGATTGCAACCGGTTCCACGGTTTTGATCTCCTTGTGGGAGTCAGGCTGACTTTGTCTTCCTTGGTGTCGAAGTGGACCCCCAGGTACTCCAACGATTGTGAGGGCTGCAGGGAACTCTTGTTCGTGTTGACCACCCATCCGAGGCTCTCCAATAGAGACTTGACTCTGATTGGATGCTTTCCTCTGGTGACTTTGACCTGATCAGCCAGTCGTCCAAGTAAGGATGTACGAGGACTCCTTCCTTCTGCAGTATTGCCGCCACTACCACTATCACCTTGGTGAACATCCGTGGTGCTGTGGCTAGCCCAAAGGGTAGGGCCCGGAACTGGTAGTGATGGCCCAGGATCTTGAAACGTAGGTAATGCTGGTGTTCCTGATGAATTGGGATGCGCAGGTACGCCTCTGACAGGTCCAGGGAGGTGAGGAACTCTCCCGGCTGTATTGCCTTTATTACGGATCTCAGGGTTTCCATGCGGAAGCGGGGGACCTTCAGGTATCGGTTTACGGATTTGAGGTCCAGGATTGGTCAGAACGTTCCCTCTTTCTTGGGAACGAAAAAATATATGGAATAATGACCAGAGTTTATCTCCTGAGGAGGTACTGGAGTTATGGCCTCGAGGTTCAGTAGCCTGGCCAGTGTAACTTCCACTGCCGCCTTTTTGGTGGGGTCGTGGCAGGGGGACTCCACAAACTTGTCCGGGGGATGCGTATGAAGTCCAGGTAGTACCCTTCCCGGATGATGGCTAGGACCCACTTGTCCGAAGTTATATCGACCCATCTTTGGTAGAATAGGGCCAGTCTGTCCCCTATGGCTTCCCTTGGATGGGTTGGCTGATTCTCATTGCGGAGCGCGTCCGGGCCTTGAGCCTGAGCTGTTTCCCCTCCTGTTGTGCTTGTTCTGAAAGGACTGGTTCCTGCCCGGAGGGCGGGGCGCTTGGTAGCTGCTCCTGTATGGGTTGAAGCGCTGCGAGCTTCTGCCCCTGGAGGCCCTGGAAGGCTGTCACTGTGCTCTCCCTGACTTGTCTTCCGGAAGGCGCGGTACTGGGGATTCGCCCCATTTGCCCGCCATCTTTTCTAAATCGCTGCTGAACAGAAGTGTTCCTTTGAAGGGCATCCTTGTGAGGCGTGTTTTGGAAGATGGGTCGGCCGACCAGCCTCTGAGCCAGAGCTGTCTCCTGGCCGCCACCGCTGATGATACTCCTCTGGCCGCTGTGCTTACAAGGTCTGAGGATGCGTCCGTTAGAAAGGATAGCGCTGGGTCCAGGATATCTCCCGGGGTGCCGTTCCTGGCCTGGGATAAGCAGGCACGTGTCACCACGGTGCAGCAGGCCGCAATCTGAAGAGACATAGCGGCCACGTCAAATGACTGTTTAAGCATGGCTTCTAGCCGCCGGTCATGCGTGTCCTTGAGTGCTGCTCCTCCCTCTACCGGAATGGTGGTGCGCTTGGAGACTGCGCAGACCATGGTATCCACTCTAGGGCAAGCGAGCATGTCTTTGGTTGCTTGATCCAGGGTTTACAAGCTGGCCAAGGCCCGCCCCCCTTTAAAGGCAGACTCTGGGGTGTTCCATTCCAGGTCAATTAGCTGTTGAGCGGCTCGCAAGAGCGGGAAATGATGGGAGGTCTGTCGAAAGCCTTCCAGAAATGGATTCTCCTCGGGACCCCCCTGGGTTTCTGAATCCGGAATCGCCAGTTCCACCAGGCATTGGGAGACCAGATCCGGGAGCTCCTCCATTGTGAAGAACCGTCTCATGGTTCGGTGGGGTTCTGTCCCTGGGGGGAGTTCTCCTTCTTCTAGAGGTTCGACTTCTTCTTCTGAGATGTCCGTTCCCCCGAAGGTGACTTGGCGTTAAAAGCCTATGCCTAGGTCTTGAGGGGCCTGGAGCATAGGGGTCCTCCTGCGACGTATGTGGTTGGTCCGCCCGGGAAGCCGTTTGCATTCTGACAAAGGCTTCCACATTGAGGGGTCCACATTGAGTGGCGCTACTTCCCTGGGAGCCTCCGGCTGAGAGGGAGTCCCGCTGGGGGTTGCTAGCTCCAGGGAACCCCCTGAAGAGCTAGTCCCCGGCCCTGGGCGAGACTGAGCCTGTGGTGGATCTCCCAGGGCCTCCTCGCATTGGGCGCATAAGGCATCGGCTTCCTGGCTCTGGGCGGCCCTGAGGTGCCATGCTGAGCAGAGGCCTAGGGATTTTACTTCCGTTATTGGAGGTGTCGAGGTTGCCTGCGTATACATGTTTCGCTCCGGAGCGCCTGGCCGCGTGCGCGCGTATCTGTGCACTTAGCCAGGGTTTGTGCGCATATCTGAGCGCTTAACCCGGGATGTGCGCACAGGTAGTCGAGTGCGCGTAGTCCGTGCGACCGGAACTTGTGCGCGCTGCTTATGCGTCCAAGGGTTCTTGTGCGTATAACTTACACGCAGAATTAGGTTTGTGCGCACAGATAGATTTTGTGCGCTCGGCCGGGCAGCGATGTGAACGGCGCGAATAAGGCCAAGATGGCGACAGCGACCATGCGGGCAAGATGGCGACTACCTCGGAGGGTCTCCACGTGGGAAGGCCCTTGGAAATGCCGGGGTCTGGTCCTTCTAGGGCGAATCAACCCGGTGGCACTGACTTCGGCCGATGGCCTGCGCTCGTCCTCAATCCTCGGAGACCGGCACAAGTAAAGATTTCTACCTTACCTTATCTTCGGCGCTTCCCGGTCTCGACCCGGGCGGTCTCCGGCTGCGGGGGGAGAGGGCAACTACCTTTACCGCCGCTTTTGAGGGTGCACCCGCTGCCTCTCAGCCGCGCCCGAACTCCTCTCGCTCGGGGGCTGTAAGGCCTCGCCGCGATTCGGCTGCCGGACCGAGGCTGCCTCTATGCCGCGCCCGATCCTTCGAGGGCTAGGTCCCGCCACGATTCAGCGGTCGGACCGAGGCTCACCTCAGAGGGATCACGGAAATCACCTCGGGAATCTCGACTGGGGGAGGGACCCGAGGGTATCAACGCAGGAGAGCGGGGCTCGTCTTCAATAGAATTTTCTTCTTTAAATTTGGTTCCAACGCTCGGAGAGCGTGCAGATAGCTCCTAACTGCTATGGAGATGGAAAGTACTGAGGATCTGCACTTCCTGCAGGGGTATATGTACTAGGGGCTGACGTCAGATTGAAATCTGATCCGTCTCCAACTGCTAGCACGAGTACACTATACCCATTGGTTCTGAGTCCATCTGCTACACACTAGGAAAGACAGTTTTATGGAGCTATTGGTTCAGGAATCAATGCGAGAGCGAGCAATTTTAGATCTAATTCTCAGAGGAGCACAGGATTTGGTGAGAGAGGTAACAGTGGTGGGGCCACTAAGCAATAGTGATCATATGATCAAATTTGAATTAATGACTGGAGGGACAGTAAGCAAATCCATGACTAGCACTACACTTTCAAAAGGAAAGCTTTGATAAAATGAGAAAAATAGTTTAAAAAAAAAACCCTGAAAGGTGCAGCTACAAAGGTTAAGAGTGTGCAACAGGCGTGGACAATGTTAAAAAAATACATTCTTAGAAGCACATTCCAGAAGTATTCCACGCATTAAGAAAGGTGGAAGGAAAGTCAAACAATTGCCAGCATGGCTAAAAAAGGAGGTGAAAGAGGCTATTTTAGCCAAAAAAAATTTAAAAATTGGAAGAAGGATCCATCATAAGAAAATAGGATAAAGCATAAGCATTGACAAGTTAAATGTAAGACATTGATAAGATGGGCTGAGAATTTGAAAACAATTTGGCCATAGAGAGGTAGTCGGTTAGATGATCAAGGGGTTAAAGGAGCACTTAGGAAAGATAAGGCCATCATGGAAAGACTAAATGGATTCTTTGCTTCGGTGTTTACTGAAGAGGATGTTGGGAGATACCAGCTCCAGAGATGGTTTTCAAGGGTGATGATTCAGATGAACTGAACCAAATCACAGTAAACCTGGAAGATGTTGTAGGCCAGATTGACAAACTGAAGAGTAACAAATAACCTGGATTGGATGGTATTTAGCCAAGGGATATGAATAAAAGAAAAAGAAATTTCAGACCTATTTCAATTCATTTGCAAACTCTCATTAAAATCATCCGTTGTACCTGAAGACTAGAAGTTGACCAATGTAACCCAGATATTTAAAAAGGGTTCCAGGGGTAAATTGGGAAACTATAGATTGTAAGCCTGACTTCAGTGCCAGGAAATATCATGGAAACTGTTATAAAGAATAAAATCACAGAACATTTAGACAGACAGTTTAATGGGACACAGCCAGCATGCATTTACCCAAAGGGAAAACGTGCCTCACAAATGTCCTACATTCTTTTTGAAGGGGTGAATAAACATGTGGACAAAGGTGAACCAGTAGATGTGGTGTATTTGGATTTTCAGAAGGTGTTCAACAAAGCCCCTCATGAGAGGCTTCTAAGCAAACTAAAAAGTCATGGGATAGGAGGCAATGTCCTTTTGTGGACTGCAAAAAACAGAGTAGGATTAAATGGTCTGTTTTCACATTGGAAAAAGGTAAACAGTGGAATGCCTCAGGACCGGTGCTTTTTAATATATTTAAATATATATTTAAATAAATGAATGAATGAATGAATGAATGAATGAAGAAATAAATAAATAAATAAATAAATGATCTGGAAAGGGGTACAAGTGAGGTGATCAGATTTGCAGATGACACAAAAGTATGCAGAGTAGTTAAATCTCAAGTGGATTGTGATAAATTGCAGGAGGACCTTGAAACTGGAAGACTGGGCTTCCAAATGGCAGATAAAATTTAATGAAAACAAGTGCAAGGTAATGCATATAGGGAAAAATAATGCCATGCTGCATTTATACAATACTAGGTCTATTTTAGGAATTACCACCCAGGAAAGAGATCTAGGCATCATAGTGAAAACACATTGAAATCATCAGCTGTGGCGGTCAAAAAAGCAAAGTTAGGAATTATTAGGAAGGGAATGGCAAATAAACAGTGGATGTCATAATGCCTCTGTATCGCTCCATGGTGAGATGCAGAGCAGCTTTTAAACTAGAACAAGGGGGAAAGCCATGCATGGTTCGGAGGAATGTATCTTTGATACTAATGAAACAGGAGAGAGTTAGGGCATCCCAACAGAGAGGTTCCAATAAAAGCAAAAGTAGCCCAAGTGCCTATAAGTAAAGAATCACCTGAACTTAAGAATTTCAATTTATCCATATCAACTGAAAAGAAGGTTAATACAAACAAAATATGCACTTTGAAATGTCTGTATGCCAATGACAGAAGTCTAAGTAGTAAGATGGGAGAGTTAGAAAATATAGCTGTGAGTGTTGAAATAGACATAATGGGCATCTCAGAGACCTGGTAGAAGGAGGATAACCACTGGGACAGTGCTATATTAGGGTACAAATTATACCAATATAATAGGGAGCATCAACTTGGTGGGGGTTTAGCACTTTATGTCCAGGATATTAGAGTCCAACAGGATAAAGATCATACAAGAGACTAAATGCTCAGTAGAATCTAAAAGAGTAGAAATCTCATGGGTAAAAGTAGCATGATAGGAGTATTCTATCATCCACCTGGCAAAAAGGATAAGATAGATGAAATGCTAAGAGAGATCAGGGAAGCTAACCAATTTGGCAGTGCAGTAATAATGGGAGATTTCAATTACCACAATATTGATTGGGTAAATGTAACATTAGGACATGCTAGACACATAAAATTCCTGGATGGAATAAATGACTGCTTCATGGAGCAAATGGTTCAGGAACCAACAAGAAAGGGAGTTATTTTAGATTTAATTCTTAGTGGAATGCAGGATTTGGTGAGAGAGGAAATGGTGGTGGGGCCACTTGGCAACAGTGATCATAACATGAACAAATTTGAACTAATGACTGGAAAGGGGACAATATGTAAATCTACAGCTCTTACACTAAATTTTCAAAAGAGAAACGTTGATAAAATGAGGAAAATAGTTAGAAAAAACTGAAAGGTACAGCTGCAAATCTTAAAAGCGTATAACAGGCATGGACATTGTTTAAAAGTACAATCTTAGATGCACAGTCTAGATGTATTCCATACATTAAGAAAGGTGGGAGGAAGGCAAAACGATTACCGGCATGGTTAAAAGGTGAGGTGAAAGAGGCTATTTTAGCCAAAAAAAAAAAAAAAAACAGCCTTCAAAAATTGAAAGGATCCATCTGAAGAAAATAGGGAAAAACATAAGCATTGTCAAGTTAAGTGTAAAACACTGAAAAGACAGGCTAAGAGAGAATTTGAAATGAAGTTGGCCGTAGAGGCAAAAACTCATAAGAACTTTTTAAAATATAGCTGAAGCAAGAAACCTGTGAGGGACTCAGTTGCACTGTTAGATGAACGAGCGGTTAAAGGGGCTCTTAGGGATGATCAGGCCATTGCAGAAAGACTAAATTAATTCTTTGCTTCTGTGTTTACTAATGAGGATGTTCGAGAGATACCGGTTCCAGAGTTGGTTTTCAAGGGTGATGATTCAGATGAACTGAACCAAATCACCGTGAACCTGGAAGATGTAGCAGGCCAGATTGACAAGCTAAAGAGTAACAAATCACCTGGACCAAATGGTATGCATCCCAGGGTTCTGAAGGAACTCAAAAATGAAATTTTTGAGTTCCTTCAGTGGCAGTCAAAAAGGCAATCTCCAAATTAAAAACAAAAACAAAAAAAAAAAAAGAAAAAAAACAGGGGTGGGTAAGAGTATGTAAAATTAACGGTGAGTTCACAGGCTATAGGTATTACCAATTATTAGGCTTATTCAATATTTGATAGTTAATGTGGCTTTCAATGCATACTACACTTTCAATGCATATCCAGCATAGCTCTCTGCTTAAACGGCAGGGGAGAAGTAAAACTGATACTTCACGCATATCCAGCATAGCTCTCTGCTTCAACGGCAGGGGAGAAGAAAAACTAATACTTCACACATATCCAGCATAGCTCTCTGCTTCAACGGCAGGGGAGAAGAAAAACTAAAACTTCACGCATATCCAGCATAGCTCTCTGCTTCAACGGCAGGGGAGAAGAAAAACAACCAATAAGGGCTGAATAACATCATCTTTTGTTGATGATTCCTGCTCAAAGTAGTATTCTATACCAAGGTTCAGAGTCGCCTCTCACCAGGAGATCCAGTGTCAACATCACTTCCAGCTGGAAACAACATGCACTCACCATAACTAGCCAGGACCAGACTTGCCAGATGCATATGGGTCACACTGTGGCTACCTCCAGTCTGTCTTAGGTCAATCTTGCTGGCATAAGATAGTCATGTGACATATGTTTGCCTTGTTGCATTGTCGTCACATAACACATATTTCAGGTAAGCAATTTTCCTATATTAAAACTAGAAATTCTTTGCTACTTGGTAAATAAACATTCAAAGTAACCAGAAAGTAATAACCTATCATACAGACGTGATTTTTTTTTTCAAATCAACAAAATTGATCAGAACTATTATTTCCATCCATTTTTCTTGAAGAAGTTTAAATCCATTGAACATGTTAACGTTTCTTCCATTTCAGCCATTCGATTAATGTTTTTCCTTACTGCTAAATTTGTATTTGTTTGTAGCTATGTGTTTAGTAAAAAGAGATAGTGAACATCGTTGACTGCATTTTCACTTTTTATTCAGTTCTTTCAAGACAAAATTGTGCCAAGAATAGTTCCTGCATTTATAGCAAAAATAAACATTTTCACATCAACCATGAGACAGTTTTGCCAACATTGTGTCCTAATCAATGGAAAAAAAACAACATGGTTGCATCTGTTAGATGTTAGAAGGATTTTAGAATATTAACAAAGAACAAAAGACCAAAAATATAGATCAGATATTTATTTTATATGGGTTTCATAAAAAAAAAAAGAAAAAAAAGTCTTCAAGCATCAACACCTTCTACTTCTAGGTGGGTAAGTTAAGCAATTTCAGAAAACTCCTTTCTTTTATCAATGCTCATTTTACAAGATCAGTCTCCAAATATGTTGCAGGAATTGCTAATATTACAAGAAATCTGTAAAGCTGCTATTTGGAGACCCACCTACATGTTTACTTAACCTTCACAGACTGACAAGTGGTCATCAGCTGAGGCAGTCTTCAAAATTTATTATTTATTATTTATTTTACTATTTTTCTATACCGGCTTTCACGACCAAGGGTCACATCAAACCGGTTTACATTTAACAGGGGGTGCATTGTACAGAGAACTCAAGCAACTATAACTGGTGCAGGAATTGTAGTTACAATAAACAGGGAAGTACAACTGGGAGTATAGGAAGTATAGGAAGAAGGAGAAAAGAGATAGATTGAGAACAGAATTATTTACAAAGAATATTTAAAAAGATGCAAAATTAAATCCAAAGTGGACTGACTGAAGTCGTGATTGAAGTTGATGATATTTACACCCAATTATAGCAATGAGTTTATGACTACGGTAGTAGGAATCAGTCTGTGTCTTGGTTGGCTTTTTTAAAAAGCCAGGTTTTTAGCCTTTTCCTGAAAGTTAGTAGGCACGGTTCCTGGCGCAGTTCGGATGGGATGGAGTTCCATAAAAGTGGTCCTGCTGTTGATAGCGCTCTGTCTTTGAAGGATTTGTGTTGAAAGGTTTTACGTTTGGAACATGTAGTGATTCTTTGTAACACTCCCTAATTGGTCTGACGGAGGTGTGTTTTTTGAAGGGAATTTGTAAGTTTAGCGAGGCGTGCTGGTGGATGACTTTGTAAATGGTGGTGATGGACTTGTACAAAATTCTGTAATGAATAGGTAGCCAATGAAGGGCTTTCAGGATTGGGGTAATGTGGTTGAATCTCCTGGAGTTAGTCAGAATTCTAGCAGCTGTATTCTGCACCATCTGTAGAGGTTTTGTATGTGAAGCAGGGAGACCTAGTAGAATAGAATTACAATAATCTAACTTGGAAAAGATTATTGCTTGTAAAATTGTTCTGAAGTCTTGGGAGTGGAAGAGTGGCCTGATTCTTTTAAGGATATGTAACTTGTGAAAACAGTCCTTGGTCGTTTGGTTGATGAATGGTTTAAGGTTGAGACGGTTGTCGATGATAGCTCCTAGGTCTCTTACGTGAGAGGTTTGCAGGTTGGCTGGTGGGTTTGTGGAGATGTTGTTGTTTTCCGGGGCTATAATGAGGAATTCCGTTTTTGAAGCACTTGAGAATTAAGTTCAGGCTGTTGAGGAGGTGTTTGATCTCAGTTAGGCAGCTCTCCCAGAATTCTAATGTTTTAGTAATGTATTCTTTTACAGGGATTACGATCTGAACATCGTCTGCGAAAAGGAAGTGTTTCAGGTTTAGTTTTGTAAGGAGGTGGCAGAGTGGGAGCAGGTAAATATCGAAAAGGGTGGGTGAAAGGGAAGAGCCCTGTGGAACCCCTAGCGAAGATGGATGGTATTGAGATTCTTTGTTATGGATTTTGACCTTGTATCCTCTGTTCTCCAGGAAGGTTTTAAACCAGGTCAGTGCTGTACCTGTAACGCCGATGTTTGCCAGCTGGTTTAATAGGATGTGATGGCTGACCGTATCGAATGCCGCCGAAAAGTCAAGAAGGATTAACAGGTAAGCGTGGCCTTTATCGATGCCGGCTAGGAGGAAGTCTGTAAGAGAGAGTAGTAGCGTTTCCGTGCTTAATGCTCTGCGGAATCCAAATTGATTCGGGGATAGCATTTGGTGATCCTCAATGTAATTAGATAGTTGTGTGTTTACTAGTTTTTCCATGACTTTTGCTATGAACGGGAGGTTGGAAATGGGGCGGAAATTGTTGGGATCACTGGTGTTTAGGTTTGGTTTTTTGAGTGGTTTGATTGATGCCGTTTTAAGGTCATCTGGGTAGATACCCTGGGATAGGGAACAATTTATAATGTCGGCTAGAGTATTTGATATTGTATCTGGGATTAATAAGATAATTTTTGTAGGGATTTGGTCGAAGGGGTGTGATGATGGTTTCATTTTCTTCAGGACCGTTTGTATATCAGCAACGGAGATGGGTTCGAAGGAGTTGAGAGAGATGTCTGATTGGGTGTAGATATGAAGTATTAGAGGATGTGATTGTGTTTGGTGTCAGCTGTTTAAAGAGGTCAGAGATTTTTTTGTTGAAGTAAAGAGCCAGTTCATCTGCTTTAATCTGTACTAGGTCATCTGGGATGGCTGGAGCGATGGTTTTTGTGAGACTGGAAACATAATTGAACAGAGCTTTCGAGTCAAAGATGAGGTGATGAATATTGCGGGCATAATAGTCCCTTTTGGTTTTCAAGGTGCTGTTCTTGTAGAGGTGGAGGGAACATTTGTATTCAGCTAGGGAGGTAAGTGATGGGGCTTTACGCCATTTTCTTTCTTTCTGTCACAGTAGATGTTTGAGTTTTCGCAGTTCCTCATTAAACCATGGTTGACTCTTAGGCGCATTGTGTTTGAGATTTTTTGTTGTTAGGGGACATAGTGTATTTGCTACTGATTCAGTTATTTTAGACCAGGATTGGAGGGCTGAATTGGGAGTGGAGACGTCTATGAGAGAAAGATCTGGGGCTAGAAGTTTGGCGAGGTGCTCCGAGGAGCAAGTTTTTCTGTAGAGAAATGATTGTGGGGGGTAGTGATTGTAGCTCGGTTTTAACAGTGAGAATGAGGTGGAAATTAGTGTATGGTCTGACCATGGGACTTTGTTGCACTCCGGGTATTCTGGATGTGAAATGCCGGAGTTAGTAAAGATAAGGTCCAGCGTATGGCCCGCTTTGTGGGTGGGTTTGTTAATTTGTTGCTTGAAACCCAAGGCTGCCATGGCCATGAGGAAGGCTTCACAGTTGGATGAGAGAGGGAACTTGTCCACGTGTAGATTGAAGTCTCCCAAAATTATGGCTGGTGAGTCTAGGTTTAAGTGAGCTGCTATGATTTCCAGAATAGGAGAGGCATCCGATTCTAGAAGGCCGGGGGGGGGGGGGGGGGGGGGGGGGCATAGAGTAAGGGAATTTGAAGAAATTCAGATTTAAAGAGGCCGATTTCAAGTTTGTTTGATGATTTGATGGGATGATGAGTAAATCTCAGTGATTTCTTGACTGCAAGGATGCAAAAATGAGGAGGCCTTCAAGTTGCAGTGAGAGTAATACTCTGTAAACTATTGCTTTCACAAGTCCCAGGATGCAGACTGGAGGCAAGTGGTATGGAACTGAAATTTTATCCTGTCAATTCATTTTCCATTACTTTTCATGCAACTGTGCACCAATCTCTCCCTAAATATTTTCTTCATTATATAGTTTATTTACTAATGCTTTCTATCTCCTATGTCAGTTTTAATTACATACAGGCCAATTCAGTAAAGTCTGCGGGAGAGCGGGCCCACCGCGCGCACAGGCCACTCTCCTGTGCGTGCGATTCAGTATGCTAATTAGGCCCAGTGTTAAAACCAGGTAAAAAAAGGTGCTAGGGACCTAGCGCGTCCCTAGCGCCTCCTTTTGGACCAGAGCGGCGGCTGTCAGTGGGTTTGACAACCAACGCTCACTTTTGCCGGCGTCTGTTCTCAAGCCCACTGACAGCCACAGGCTTGGAAAATGGACGCCGGCAAAATTGAGCGTCCGATTTTCGACCCGACAGCCGCGGGCCGGCTTCAAATTTTTTTATTTTTTTTACTTTTGGAAAGTTTCGGGACCTCCGACTTAATATCATGATATTAAGTCGGAGGGTGCATAGAAAAGCAGTTTTTACTGCTTTTCTGTGCACTTTCCTGGTGCCTGAAGAAATTAGCGCCTACCTTTGAGTAGGCGCTAATTTCTGAAAGCAAAATGTGCGGCTTGGCTGCACATTTTGTTTTCTGAATCCTGCGGGAATACCTAATAGGGCCATCAACATGCATTTGCATGTTGCGGGCGCTATTAGGTTCGGGAGATGGGACGCGCGTTTTCAGCCCCTTACTGAATAAGGGGTAAGGGAAAATGTGCGTCCAATGGCGGGTTAACAGTGCGCTCCGTTGGCCCGATAGTGAATCTACTATTTGTTTTTATTGTATTCCTGAGACTGAAGTTTTTAGTAGATTATATTGCTTCTGAAATCAGTAAATCTGCAGACTTAGATGAGGCATGATAGTAGTCTTGTGAGAGTTGGTGCAGAGTAATGTGAAAGATAAAGAAAACAAAATTGTAGGTAGGTCAAAATCTGTTTTATTGGACCAAAGAAAAACAAAACCAAATATCTCATTGATAGTTACTCTGTCTTCTACAGCCTTCCTCTTTTTCCTGAATGAATTTCAAAATGTCCAATTCATTTCCACTTTTTCTATCATTTCTCCCTTAATTATTTAGTCTACATAATTATTTATTTCGCTCCAACTTTCTATGGAACTCACCAAATTAACAGTCTTCTTGTAACAGGCTAGCTGCATGAACAATGGTAAAATGAAATATTAGGCAGCTTTTAATAAATAGGGTGTGCATGACAGCCAGCCGGGCTGCCATCCGTTTGCATGGAACCCACAAATTAGTCATAGACCAATGCCTCTGGATATTATTGACCGCAGCTGTTTATTAGATACCTAACAAGGGAATTTACACTGCACAGGTCAGATTTCTTGGTGTGCGGTATATGTAAGCCCTTATAAATAAATAAATTAAATTTGAGTGCTCAAGTTTGTCTACACTTGTCATAACCCTGGGCAATACCAGCGAGTCTCTCTGCAACTGCTTCCTGCTGGTCGCTCCAAGGCCCCTGCTTCGGCCCACAGTTCCTTGGGCAGATCATGATGTCCCAGAGGGGGCCTGACCAGGCAGGCCACCACACAGCAAGCTTATTGGAACTTCCTTCAAGCTGTGTATCATTCATGCATGCTATAAAACTGCCGCATCTCTGGGCATACACTGACGCACACATATGTGCACCCACATGCCCATTTCAAACTTACCATCTCTGTTTTTAAGATTAGCTTCATAATGCTGTTAACTTTGACATAATCACTGGATGGTGCATATTAAGGGGTAGGTTTTAAAAGGTGTGTGCGTCCATGTTAGTGCGGTTCCCGGCACGCTCAACTGGGCGTGATCATTTTATAACACGCCCGCTGGCTCTCCCCTTTTACTTGGCCTGGCACTTCTGCACATAACAGGGGTTACGCGCATGGCCGGGCCCCTTCCAAAATGTGCTCGGCATGCGCAGAGCTTGGCCATACACATAACCTCCAATTTTTACTAGTGCAGGGCTCTTAAATTTTGGGCGAAAGAAAGTACTGTAGTAGCATTTCACTTTATAAAGGGAGATTATGATAAAATGAGGAAATTAGAAAAAAAAATTAAAATGAGCAGTTGCCAAGATTAAAAGCTTGAATGAGGTGTGTTCGTTGTTTAAAAATACCATCTTGGAAGCCCAGACAAATGTATTCCACCCATTAAAAAAGTTGAAGACAAAACTGCCTGCATGGTTTAATGATGAGTTTAGAGGCAATTAAAACACAAAAGTGCATCTTTCAAAAAATGGAACGTGGACCCTGTGAGGGTCTGTGGGCAGTATGTCCCTCCAACCAGCAGTGGGCCATATACCTTGCAGTCTTGTCCTACAAGTTCTATGACTTGGAGGTCCTGCTGGCAGCCATGTTCTTCTGGCACTGCCACACCTAAAAGCCAGTTTTACAGGTAATTATCTTGCCTCAGCTTTGGTCCTGGTTTGCCCTAGTCGTAGGCCTTCATCTGTTCATGCCTGGATCCTGTTTGGTTCAAATCTATGACCATCTGCCTTGTTTGTTCTCGTATGTTTGCCCCATGTTTGTGGCCTTCTGATTCTGTTTGTTTGCTCTGTGTCTTTGCTTATTCTGTTCTGTGTGAGGCCTTGCTTGTCCTCTCTTGTTTTTGTGGTCCTAGTCTGTGGTCATTTGGTCTTAGTCTCATTTGTTCTTTTATGCTGTTTGACCCTAGTCTTGTGGGAACCTTTCAGTTTCTTGCTGTTCAGCCCTGCCTTGGTAGGAATTCCTCGTTTCCAGTCCTCAAAGTGCACCTCCTGCTGAAGTGGTTCTGGACACCAGCACCTGAGGGCTCAACCCACGGGGAATACTTGTTTTTTGCTTTGCACAAGCTAATCGTGCCAGTGTCTTAACCCACTCCTTTCCTTGGGGTATAAAACTATGGCAGAATGCCATGACAGACCGAAATGAGAATAGGGAAGAGCATAAGCACTGCCAAGTTGGATGTAAACTAGGCTGAGAAAGAACTTGTAAAAAAGCTTGCCATAGAGGCAATGCTACCTCAGAGTTTTGAAAGGCTATGTGAGCAAACATTTTTTTGTGCAATTTTGTATAAAGCTGATAGAGGTTAAAAAACAAAAACAAAAACCTTTGCAAATACATTTGAAGCAAAAAGCCTATGAAGGGAGGCAGTTAGATCTCTACATGACCAAGGGGTGAAAGGGGTGCTCAGGGAGGGCAAGAAAATAGAATAATCCCAGAGCTCTGAAATAAATTTATTGCTAGTAATCTATAACCTATCATTGAAAAATAACCACAATACCTGAAAATTTCAGGATGGCCAAGGTAATGTTCATTTTTAAAGAAAGTTCTGGAGTGATTCAGAAAATTATTGACTGGTTAGTGCTGGGCAAAGAAGCTATTATTGGCTGGTTAGTGCTGTTTTTAAGAAGCTTGCAATGACAACCTGCTACATGAAGTAGTCAAATATACTATCTAGGAATTTTACGTTCCTAGCATGCCCTAATGAGATATTTACCCAATCAATTCTGGGGTAATTGAAATCTCCATTATTGTGCTGCCAATTTTATTAGCTTGTCTAATCTTTGTTAATATTTTACAGTGTGCTTCCTAATCCTGGCCAAGCAGACAGTAGCAGACCTCTCAGACTGTACTCTGTCTCATTTTGAATTATCCATATGAATTCCAGAATGCAGTTTGTTTCCTAGGGAACTTTTACCCTGCTTAACACAATCTATTCTATCCTTAACATATAGTGCTACCCCTCCCCCAAATCTGTCTTGTCATTATTATTATTTAAAATTTTTATATACCGACATTCTTGATACAAATATCAAATCATTTTTATATTATATTGTCATGTCAATATAATTTCTATCCTGGTATTACAGCATCCCATTAACTATTCTCCTTTCACCAAATCTCTGAGAGGCCTATTATGTCTATATCTTCATTAAGTTCCATACAGTCCAACTCTCCAATCTTCTTTTTCAGACTTCTGGAATTCACATACAGACATTTTAAAGTATGCCTTTGTATTTTATTTGTATATACAGGTAGTTTGTAGTCATTCATATCTATGTACTCCTTCCTTTAATACATCTAGGCTACTTCAACCTTTACCATTACATTAGAAATAAATATCAACCAAAAGGTTGAAGGTGATATTTCTCTATTTAGCTAACTTTATACATTTTTTGCTAGCTTTCATTAGATCAAAACAAAATGAGCAGATGAATACAAATAAAGCATAGGCTGTATTACAATGGTAGTATAAAGTAACTGCAACACTTGAACCTTTTTTTTTTTTTTTTTTTTTTAAATTCTTGAACAAAACAAATCCCACCCAAGAAATGTAACCTGCAGCTTCGGCTGACTGAAGAACAGTACCATTTAATTTATAAAGTCTATAAGAAGGTATCCATTCTGTTATCCAGTTAGTATTTTACAGACAATGACCCATTTAGCAGAATTTAAGTTCGCTTTGGTTAAGTTGATTGAACCATTAGAAGACAGTTTTGTCTACATTTCCATTATATCTTCAGGAAATGTAATCATTCTTGACATATCTTAGAAATAAATTATGTTCCGTCTGGATAACCACATTTCTTTTTAATCACTCTGTCTATAGCTGAATGAATTGCAAGTACTTTACTTCCCTGTAGTCGTATACCAAAAAAATGGTCAGTATTTATTTTCAGTTTAAAAATAAAGCTGTCTCAATCTTCTAATCAAAGTGGCAGCCACTTGCTTAATTAATATGCCAATTTGGGAGTCATCAAAAAGTCTTCTTTTGTTTTGTTCAATCTCAATTTTAGAGTTGGAGATTCAGATAAAACCAAAAAAGGGGGAAAAAACCTACATATAGGCATCAGTAAAGATGGTCTAGACTCATTATAAAATTTATTACTTTGATGTTGCTTATTTGACTAGAGAGTCCCGATCTGTATAGAAAATTATGTGTGTCAGAGAATTTTAAAATATTCAGGCTTTTAAAAACCTGCCTAGTCATTCAATTAAAACAGGATTTGGTATAGTTAATATTAATTATAGATGCAGACTAAGAATTTTTATTACTCTAAGCATGGTCATTTCCAAGTGAAAGTTTCAGGATTTATACAGCCTCTCTCTTTTACTGCATAAAGAGCACAGATCAATGAAACAATTTCCCTTTATAGAAGCCACATAAACACTTAACCAACTAACATATATGTAGAGAAGGCCAAACTTATGGTCCTCAGGAGGCTTAAACCCCTATTAACCCAAGCGCACTTCCGAACAGTTCTACAAGCACTTATATTCACTAGCATAGACTACTGTAACACACTATTTCTGGGACTACCGTATTCAACAATAGGACCTCTACAAATCTTACAAAACTCTGCTGCCAGAAGACTTACTGGTAAAAGCAAAAGAGACCACATCACTCAAACACTTGCTGAATTACACTGGCTGCCGATAGAACAAAGAGTGCAATATAAAACACTTTGCACAATTCACAAACTGATCAATGAAGAAAAAGTGGACTGGTTCAACACAGCGCTACGCTTACACGTCCCACAGAGAAATCTTAGATCAGCTAATAAAGCTCTACTAACCATCCTCAAGCTCTACTAACCATCCCCAAGTTAGAGAGCGAGCCCTATCATTAGTCTTTGAGAGATTGTCCACTCAGAAATGGGACATAAAGGTATATACAGACAATCACGCTGCAGCTTTGTAGATGTCTTAAAGAGGCACGGCTCGCAGATGAGCCACTGATGCACCCATGGCTCTAACCTTCTGAGACTTAATGGTGTCTGTAATTTGTAGGCCTGCTAGCCTATACCAGTATGCTGGCTAGTTGGATAATGCAATTTGGCCACTGCTATATACAATCTACTGGGATCATAAGAGAGAAACAGCTGAGAAGACAGACTATGAAGCTGAGTTCTTCTCTTGTAGTAAACCAAGCACCGTTTACAGTCCAAGATATGAAGGGCTTTCACGCCTTTATGCATGTCAGGTTTTGGAAAGAATATAGGTAGCACGATGGCTTGATTAATATAGAAAGTTGACACAACCTTTGGTAGAAACGTCAGGTGGATTCGGAATACTACTCTATTATGAAAGAACTGTATATAAGGAGAGCAATGAAAAATCCTCAAGTTTTCCAACTCTTCTGGCTGAGGATACTGTTACTAGGAATTTTATCTTCCATGTTAGATATTTGAGAGAGGCCATCTCCACTGGTTCACAGGCCAACTTTATCAGTTGTGCCAAGATCATATTTAGATCCTGTGGACTGGGAAACTTTACAACTGATGCCACAAGTCTTTCATAAATCTTGACACTAATGGATGAATAGAAATAGGCTTACCCTTGGTTTGAACATAAGCTGCTATGGGGCGAAGTTAACTATTTGGGAATATTATTTAGTGTGTTTATGCTTTTAATAGTAAGGCAGCGAATAAACAGAAGTTAGATTGTATTTTTAAACAGTCAGTCAGTAAGGCAGCTAATAAGCAGTAGTTAGTGTGATTATTTTTAATAGTCTGTAAGGCAGCTAATAAGCAGAAGTAAGAGTGTATATTAAAAACAAAAAAACAAAAAAAAAAGTAGCCAGAAGCTAAAAATAAGCTAGGAGCAGTGTATACCTAAGTAAAAAGGTTGAAAAGTTCAATTCACAGTTACTCACCTTGGAAAGGTGTTAAGATAGTGTGATTTGGTTTGATTAGGTACCAACATTTGTTAATCAAGAGAGCAGTGAGTCACTGACTGACTAACTGAAGTTAGACTGTTTGTGCCGAGACGAAGTTCCAGACATACAGAGGAAGCAGGGAAGCAGAAGAAGGGGATGCTTTGTGTCATGATGCAGAGGCAGAAGACATCACATGATCAGAGGCAAGCATCAGCCTAATTATCATAGAGATAAGGTATACTTGAAAGGCTTTTTCGTGGTGGAAAAAGACCGCACTGGCAATGCAGTGGCAACCAGAGAGAGGCATTTGTACAATGGGCACTATAGCAGCTAGAAACAAAATTAGAACTGATCCTTGACAGGACTGGAGAGAGGAGATGGGGTGGGACAGGTGGGAGGGAGGGCTGGTAGGGAGTGGAAGATAGGTGTTTTTTATTTTCCTTCTCTACAGGTGCATGCAGAGTTAAGATGCCCTGTTGGGAGGGGGTTGGGTGGAGGCAGTCAGGGGGATGAGATTTGTGTGGGTGGAAGGGGTTCCTTATTTCTCCATATGACCGTTAAACTTTGGAAAGTGTATTATGCAGACTGGGAATAAAAGAGTTGCAAGAGAGCTATGAACACAGATTTTTCACCTGGTTGTCATAACAAACAAGGGGATGATATATCGAATATGTCTTGCCTTGAGGCTAATATAATATCTTTCAAGGAGAGAGAAATGGGCAACCCTATTACACATAAGCATATTTTAGACTATATGAAGAAGCAGAACACAAAAATAGCTTTGTTACAGGAGACTCATCTGAGTGACAAGGAACATGCTAAGTTAAAACAGGAATGAGCGCGGCAGGTTTACTATGCTTCATTTAAACTCAAAGGTTAGATAGGTTTGTATCCTGATACATAAGACATTCCCTTTGAAGATAACTTGCAGACCTGAAAGATATATACATAGTACTAAAGTGCTCAGTGTACAGATAACTCTTTACTCTGGTCAGTATTTATGGCCCAAATGAAGGATAGGGGATATGATATATAATAAGAAATTGATCAGAATTATAGAAATTGTTTCCACATTACCCTACATCAGGGATGACCATAAATCCAGTTCTTGAGAGTCACATAGTCAGACCATATTTTCAAGATATCCACAATAAATATGAATGAGATAGGGAGGCAGTGTGTGCAAATCTATCTCATGCATATTCATTGTGGATATCCTGAAAACTTGGCCTTTCTATGGCTCTTGAGGCCTGGAGTTGGCCACCCCTGCCCTATAGGGGGAGACTGGAACACATGCCTGGACCCCAGGTTGTGGGCAAGCTAGGGGTTAAGTGGAAGGCTTATGCCTTCTAAAGAAAAAACTGTTTGATGCATTTCTGAAGGATTCAATACCCTATAGGTAGGGATTACATCTATTTCTCCCAGACATCAGTCAAAGTCTTATCGATTTCTTATGTGCCAAGGCCTCCTTACAGATGCTTGGGCCCCTGGACATTCTACAAGTCAAATATCGGGCCATTATCTGGTCTTGATTTCCTTGAAAATTAATCAGGTACATCCTGCCAGCAAAGAGTAGCGTTTCAACCCCTCGCTATTAGGCAATCAATGCTTTTGTGACATGATAATTGAGGCTGTAAAGGAATATAGGAGATTCATGAGAGAGCAGAATAGAATCCTGTCATAATTTGGGAATTCCTGAAATCAGTACTCCGGGGAAAAATTATTAACTTTGCAAGTCATCAGAAAAAGTGTGCTTGCACAAAGGGAGGTCACTGGAACAAAGCATAAGACTGCTAGAAGCCCAACACAAAACTAGATTCTCCCGGAAAATATATAAAGCATTGTAAAAAGCGAGGGAGGAGCTGCAACAGCTCCTAATTGATAGAATCAAGACAGTGTTACAGTTCCCCTACCAGAAGTTCTATAAGCATGGAAATATGACTGGGGCACTCTTAGCTAGGGCTATATAGCATAGGAAACCTCAGACATTGATTAATAACATTAGAAAGAATTCTGGCGGGATCGCTCAAGATGTTAAGGAGATCAATGATACATTTAAAATCTATTATGAAAAACTTTACTTTGGGGAAATGGAGGGCATGCAAGCAGACCTGACAGCATAATTATAGGAGATGGTCTTGCCTCAGGTAATGGAATGCCAGGCAAGCAAGCTGGCGGTACTAGTTACCGTGCAAGAGATATACAATGAGATCACACAGCTGCCTAATAGCAAAAGCCCAGAATCTGATGGCTATCATATAGATTTTTATGAACAGCTATTCTTCAAGCTATTGCCATTTCTACAAGGTATATTTGAACATCTTAGACAGTTCCTGAAAACACCACATACTATGACAGTGCAATTGCATAAAGCACATAGGGATAGCTTACAAGCGGGCTCATATCATCCAATCTCTCTGTTCAATGCAGACATTAAAATTTTAGCTAAAATCCTTCGGCTTAGTTTGGAGACCATTATCACCTGCCTGATTAGAGAAGATCAAATGGGATTCATTAAGAGGTGTCTATCCAATTCTAATATTTGGAGGTTGATGGATATTATGGCCTAGCCAGATCAGAAAAGAGGGAAGGACTGGTGGTGGCCTTGAATAGGACTTTGACTGCCTTAACTGGTCCTTTTTGCTTATGGTGCTGGAGAAGGAAGGCTTCCCAGAGGAGTTCTGGGCATGAGTTCAGGTACTTTACTCGCATCCCAGAATGCGAGTATTAACAAATGGATACTGCTCAGATCTGTCTCCAGTGGCACAAGGCATCAGACAGAGGTGCCCTTTTTCCCCCTCTGTTGTTCGATTTAGCTATTGAAATTTTGACAGAAAAAATACAAAGTTGTCTGGAAATCACTGGATTTAGAGCAAGGGAGATAGACCATATTATATCCTTATATGAAGCTGACATCCTGCTTTTCCTAACAAATCTGAGATGCACTAGGCCAAGGTTGCTGGCATTTATTAGCCTACAGCATGGTTTCTGGATAGAAGATTAATTTTTCTAAATCTAAAGCATTCCCAATAGATGCTTTAAGTACGGAAGATATTACTCAGTGTTTTTCTCATTTAAAGAAAGCAAGAGACAACATTAAATATCTAGGTATTTGGGTACTCAAGAATCCGACAGACTTTTATAAGTGTAATTATGCCCCAGGAATAAATTGGATAAAGACTTAATGTCCTGGCATAATCAATTCCTCATGTGGGCTGGTAGAACAAATGTCAAAGATGAACATTCTTCCACAATTAATGTACCTATTTCAGTATGTTCCATGTTAACTCTGAGGGTTTCTTTACTTCCCTACAATTGTCACTGAATAAATATTAGGGATGTGAATCAGGCTTCGGACAATTGAAAATATCGTCGATATTTTCAACATTGTCAGAAATCGGGGGCTCCCCCAAAACGATAGGAAAACCCCACGATATTGTTCATGGGGGTTCTCTTATTTTGGGGGAGGGCGGAAAAAACGGCACACAAAAATAACCCTTAAACCCACCCCCACCCTTTAAAACTAATCCCTTAGCTTCCCCCACCCTCCCGACCCCCCAAAAAACTTTTTAAAGATGGCGCCGGCCATCCAGTGTTTCCTCCATGTGACGGGGCCGGCCAATGGCACGGATACCCTGTCACATGGTAAGGGCAAAGGCCATCGGCGCCATTTTTATTAGTGGCAGCCGACGGCCTGAGAGTGGGAGATCGCTCCCGGGACCCCCACTGGACCACCAGGTACCTGTAAAATGTTTTTTGGGGGGTCAGGAGGGTGGGGGAAGCTAAGGGATTAGTTTTAAAGGGTCGGGGTGGGTTTTTTGTTTATCGGCTCGGGCGCAGCCAATAAACAAAACCTCGATCGGGCCGGACGAAAAAAAAAAAAACACGTGGTGAATCGGAACCGGAATCTGAACTGATTCCGGTTACAATTCACATCTCTAATAAATATATATGACATAATAAGCAGGCCCACATTAAGTTCAAGAATGCTATGGAGGCCAAAGGAGGCTGGTGAAATGGCATTTCAATATTTGCAAGAATATTACAGGGCAGCAGGCCTTGCGGGTGCACTGGCCTAGTTACACATGGAATAGGAGACACCCTGGTAGTCGTTAGAAGTGCAACTGACTAGGAGACTAGATCTATCAATATTATAGAAGCCCAAGTTGCTTCAGGGAATGCAAAAGGCTATGTGTGCAAGTCCCCATATCTCATATACCATAAAAACTGGAAAACTATGAGCAAACGTTTAGGTTTTATTCCACAAATACTGATGGGGTGTATGTCTATACAGCGCAATCTGCGGTTGATAACCACCATGATGCACAAAGAGGCAAAAGAATGGTGGAAATCAGGTTTAAAATTTTTGGCTCAATTATGGGAGGAAGATCGAGCTCAATGAAATTGTTTCAAACTCTCAAAGATGAATTTCACATATCTAGGGAGTCAGAATCTTTTCATCACCGACTATTGTCAAAGCTGGAGGACTATAGACGATGGAAATGGGAAAGGGTGTCCTTAATCTGGTGAAGAGGGTACTTGTCCAGGAAAACTTAGAAAGTCAAGGAATCTAAGTTATAAAGGGTAGTATTAGAGTGCCAGGTGGTACAAGACAAGCCCCCCCCCCCCTCTAAATATAGTAGGAAAATGGAACAGGGATCTGCACTTGGACTTAAGTGAAGGAAATTGGAAAGCTATATGGAAAAATGCACACAAAATTTCAAGATGTAACCAGCATGTGGCATTAATGGTTCAACTCCTCCACAGGATTTATAGGTCTGCTATACTGAATTCTTGGCTGGTGTCTCAAATTTATGTTGGAGAGGCTGTGGACAAATAGGCACCTACCTACATGTGTGGTAGGCTTGTCCCTTTGAGAAGGAGTTCTGGAAATAAAGACTGACGTTCTATACTAGACACAAATGTAAATTTGACACCATCATTCTGTCTTTTGGGGTGGTAGGGAGATCATAATCTGAGTACAGCAAAATGTATACTTTCAGACCATCTGATCCATGCAGGCCGGTTTACAATAGTGATGTTACGGAAATCTGTGCCTACGATTGCCTGTTGGCATAGGCAGGTGCATGAAATTGCCCTGGTCGAAAAGAACTTATATATTTATGGCGCAGACAAAAACAAATTTACTATAAGGTCCAGGCGCTTTATTGGATACATTGGGACAAAAAGTCAGTAGTGGAGTGTAATGTTTAACGGACAGCCAAGAGATGCTGGGCACCCCAGGGGATTTGAAGGGGTTTGTTATTGGGAGAATAATGAGTGCATCATTTTATGTAATCTACAGGGAAATCTCACATTATACAGATGCCTATGAAAATATCTGTATTGTCTGTACAGGAATTCTCATAACTGATGTAGATACAGGACAAGATGTTTGCTCTCTCAAAAGATTGAGATTATATTAACAGTTAAATTGTTCATATTTGATAAAAACTTAAAATAGTTTTAAAAAAATGGAGCAAAACTTTTCTAGTTTTCTGTTCTGATGCAAACAGGTTGACTGCTAAAAATTCCCAGAGACTGAACAAACTGTTGGCTGTGAATTGCTGAAAGGACCATTCCCATATACGAAAGATTCTGCTGAGGCAATATGTCAATGTATTGAAGATTCTGGGAAGGCAGGTCACTTGCAGTACAGCTTGATGTCTGCATGCCCACTCCCAGATTTTTACTTCTTAGAGTCCAAGATCCCGTGCCTCCTTGTTTGTTCACGAATAACATGGTGACTTGATTGTCTATTTGGATGAGAATGTTCTTTCTTTGAAGGAGGTGAATGAAACTTTATAAGGAAATTGATTTGAAATTTTCTCCAGGAATGACCACATCCCTTTAGCTCAAAAGAGACCTGTATGCGCCCCCCCCCCCCCCCACAACCCTTTGTGGGTGCATCGTTTAGTAAGATTACATGGTGAGGATCTTGACGCATCTATGCTCCCTTCCTGTAAAATAAAGGTGTCTAACCACCAACTCAATTCCTGCTTCATTTGTGTTGAAATCTGTACTTGTTAAGGGCTGAGTCACCTGGTCCTACTGGGAACAAAGTCCCCACTATAGATGATGAATGGGCAGGTGGATCAGCAAGACTATGTCTATTGCTGATGTCATTGACAAAGGACAACCAGCACTTTTCTGGCAGTTGAGTAATCTGTTTTCAACAGTCTGTAAGATAATGACTGGAGAGTTTGAGCTTGGACTGAAGGAAGAAAAGCTCTCTCCCTTCAAAGAATCTATCCATATCCCAATGAATTTGATTTTCTGGAATGGAATCAGAATCAATTTCTCAAAATTCACAAGGAAACCCAGCAACTGTAAGACATTATCAATTTTTCCAGGGAGGTTAGAACTATTTCCTGGGAATTCACTGTCCCAAGCTAGTCATCGAGGTAAGGAAAGACCTGAATGCCCTGACAGAGTAGATGCACTCCCTACTACAGCTAGGCATTTGGTGAAAACTCGGTGCATCTGAGAGGCCAAAGAGTAACACCTTGTATTTACAATGAGAAAAATCCATCATAAAACATAGGTATTGCCAATAGGAGGGGAGGATGGGAATATGAGCATAAGCATCTTTTATGTCCAAAGAACACATCCATTCCCCTTTCTAGATGAAGGGAATTATTATACAGAGAGAATTCATTTTGAATTTCTACCAGAGTATATGGGTGTTCAGGATTCTTAAACTGAGAATTGGTCTCAGTCCCCTAGATTTCTTGGGAATCAGGAAATAACAGGAGCAGAACATCTTTCCAAGGAGATGAGAGGGACCAGTTCTATTGATCCTTATTCAAGGAGCAACTCCACTTCCAGGCAGAGTTGTGTCAAGTGAGACAGATTCAAATTCAAAGCTGAGCAATGAGGAAGCACAGGATTGCTGGGATAAATGCAAGCGGTATACAGATTCCACAATATTGAGATCCCAGTGGTCTCTAGTGATCTTGCACCATTCTTCTAGATAACAGTATATTCTTCCCCCCTACCAGACAGAATTGCTGGGTCTGAAAAATAGTCAAAAACCTGACCCAGGCTTGAACTGGACCTGTGGTGCTATTTTAGGTTGACAGCATACAAGCTGCTGAGCACAAGTCAGAAGCTATTATTCTTATTCTCTTGCGGAAGTAGAGACTGGAGGTTGGTAGTGCTGTAATTGCCAGAAGGGCAGTCTCTGGAAATATGGTCTTTTAAAAGCATAGAATGGATGTCTTGCAGAAGACTGCATTTCTGGTCTTGTGGAGAGAGAGAGAGAGACTGCACCACCATTTGTTGTTCCTTAATCTAAAATGCTGTTTTTCTCTGCTTATCTCCAAACAGGATATCACTGAGGCAGGGCATATCTACTAATTTTTCATGGATATCATTGCATAGGGTACTAGTTCTCAACCAGGCCATGCAACATGCTGCAATGGAGTTTGAGCATAAGGTGGCATTAAACACTTCATAGACCGAACTAAAGGAGTATATACTCTTCAGCATCCAATAGTGGTTGAGAGTATGTGATTATCCCAGGACATCATTAGATGGAGCCCTGTCACAGAACACTTTTGTCAAAGTTTCTAGAACTTTGACTGGCACACTGAGCATGCCCAGCATGCCACTAACCCTGTGTTCACATGGGGTCCCCCTTCAGTCTCTCTTTTTCCACGCAGCAGTTACCTCGCAGTTATTGGAGCTCTGTGTGATTTTCCTTATATTTATTTCCTCACAGAAAGATTTTGAAGTTTCTTCATTCTTCACCCCATCACCAGGGTCCCCCATCTCGCTTCGACCCCTCCGACATTTGGTGAGTTTTTTCACGATAAAACTGTTGGTTCCCGTTTTTCACCTCACGGTGACCAACAACCACTAACCGCATGCCAGCTATTTTTTACAATGGCGACTGATTTTCGGAACTGTCCTGAGTGCCCACGGATGATGTCCATAACAGCCCCGTACACATGTGCTTCCTATGCCTTGGGCTTTCCCAAGGCTGTGCCCAGATGAACCCCAAAGGCTGGCGTGCCCACCTGGAGAAGATGAAGCATTTGTGTGGGCCCAAACAAACCGCTCCATTGACTTCAGGTGCATTGAGTTGAGGGGGGTTCATCTGAGCCAGGTCCCACTCCATTGCAGCCCCACCAGGAGGAAAGAGGCGCAAGAGACCAACCTTCACCGGCATTGACTCACTAAGTCTCCCACATCATCATCCTTGGCGCCGGAGAAGACCCAGCCGAGCACCGCGGCAAGCACGGACACCGGCACCAATGTGTAGCACCGTCCGGTGCCGGCACAGACACGGAGCGAAATTGGATTCGGCCGAGCCACCTCAGAAGAGGGCCCAGGGCGAGGGGCTCCCATCCTCCTCTGGACCCGGATCCCCAAGGCGTTCCCCATGGATATTGGTGCTGGGCACCAAGCCTCCACACACCCCTGTGGAAGCTCCGGTGACGCCTAGCCTGCCTTCTACCCTGGGCGCCATGTTATCCATGCCAGCTTTTAGGGAGGAGTTGGACTGTGTAGTCCAAAAGGCAGTGCCAGATCAATTTCCTGGAACTCCAAGTGATGCGGTATGCCTTATATGCATTCCAGGACTGCCTGTTCAATAAGGTCATTTTGATTCAAACGGACAACCAGGTAGCATCCCCTTTTTCCAGGCTGGATGTGGTTGCCCACCACATGAGGGATTGCCAAAGAGAAGTGATGATCAGGATGCGAGCCTAAAGATCCTGGGTGGCTTGACACCACTGGGAGCGTAACATCCACTGCGTCCTGCACATGTGGAGTCAAGCAAATGGCGTAACATGTACAGTCGTGGCCCCATGACCCAGAAGTCTGAGAAACTGGTGTGCTGAGACATGGGAGCAACTGGAGACTACCCGAGTGAGAGCAACAAGAGACTCTGCCCTGTCTTGAGGTAGAAAGGCTTTCTTCTTGACGGTGTCCAGCTAGGCCCTAATGAAGTCCAGTTGTAATCACCTGGAGATGGGATTTCGGATAGCTGATCAGAAACCCCAGATTTTCCAAGACTCTGATTGTGACTCACAGGGCACTCTGCGCTCCCTGTCTGGAGGTGCTCTTGATAAGTCAATCGTCGAGGATATGATTAAGGCAGTTAGCATAGCTGGGTTTAAAAAATTCTAGATAAATTCCTGGAGGAGAAGTCTACAAACTGTTATTAATCAAGTTGACTTATGGAATAGCCAATGCTTATTACTGGCTTTAGTAGCATAGAATCTATTTAATTTGACCTGGATTGGCCTCTGTTGGAAATGATGCTGGGCTTGATGGACCCCTTGGTCTGTCTCAGTATGGCAACTTATGTTCTTATTTCAAACATTCAAACCTAAGATGCTGTTTTACATTTACTTATTTTGTAGATTTTATTTATTTTTTGTTTAAAAGGAGGTTTGTTTGATTCTTAAGAACATCTGCATAATACTGCTTTGAAAAGCTGATTTATATCTTGAAGTCCCTTCCACTCTGCTACTCAGCCAGCCAAATCTGATTTCTTATACATACCTTTCAGAAGGCACAGGCCTGATTTCTTGTAACTTTACTCAGATAAAGTAGTCCCTTTCCTGAATTAATTCCATTTAACAGCCCACCTGGTTCTGGTTCTTTACAATCTTGTTGATTTTAACCCCAAACCTCTTTTTGTTTTGCCTGTGTGTTTTGACTAGACTGTAAAATTCACACAATAGGGATTATTTTGTGTGTACCTCTACAGTTCTGCACATATCTAGTAGATTTATATAAGTGGTCAACAATAATAGAAATAAGACTGCCACCACAGCAGAAACAACTGTGCATGAGAATAAGGTCACAAAAACCTTTTGAGATTTTAAGAGCTATTTTATTCACTAAGCAGAATAATTTGTTTTCTCAGAGCTATGTCATATATGTGTCACGGAAACGTGGTTTACAGAATCTCATGACTGGGATACGGCAATACCAGGCTATAACTTGTTAAGGAAGATCAGAGAGGATAGGAAAGAGGGAGGAGTGGCTCTTTATGTCAGAAACAATATCCAAGCATCTGAGCTGCAAGGAAGATGGGGCAATGAAGAAGCACTATGGGCCGACTTAAAAAAAGATGGGGCATCCATTTTTATTGGAGTGGTTTACAGGCCTCCAAACCAAAAGGAAGAGCTGGACAGAGATCTGGTTGAAGACATCCACAGGATAGGAAAGAAGGGAGAAGTGGTGATCGTTGCAGACTTTAATATCCCAGATGTAGACTGGAGAATCCCATCTGCAGAATCTAATAATAGTAGAGAAATAGTAGATGCCCTGCAAGTAGCTTTGTTCAAACAAATGGTAATGGAACCCACGAGAGAAGGAGCTATACTCGACTTAGTGCTCACTAATGGAGATAATGTCTCAAACGTCCAGGTGGGTGCCCACCTCAGCACCAGTGATCATCAAACGTTATGGTTTAATATCACAAAAAGGACATAGAAAAGAAGCACAAAAACCCGAGTTTTGCTGTTCAAAAACACAGACTTTGATGAAATGGGGAAGTACCTGGAGGAAGAACTAAAAGGCTGGGAGAAAGAGAGAGATGTGGATCAACAGTGGACCAATCTAAAAGGAGCAATTACCAAGGCAACTAATCTATATGTTAGAAAAGTAAAGAAAAGCAAAAGAAAAATGAAACCTATCTGGTTCTCAAAGGAGGTGGCTGACAAAATAAAGGCTAAAAGAACAGCGTTCAAGAAATATAAAAGATCCCAAAAGGAGGAGCACAAAGAAGAATATCTGGTAGAACTGAGGGAGACAAAGAAATTAATCAAGACGGCAAAAAGTCAAGCGGAAGAGAGGATTGCCAAGGAGGTAAAGAGAGGTAACAAAACATTTTTCAGATACATCAGTGAAAAGAGAAAAATTCAAAGTGGTATAGTGAAAATAAAAGGTGGAAAGGATCAAAGTGTGGAGAGAGACAAAGAAATGGCAGGAATATTAAATGAATACTTCAGTTCTGTGTTCACTAAAGAGGACCCTGGAAAAGGACCGTCACTAGTTAACAAGAAACTGGAGGGGAGTGGAGTAGATGTAACTCCATTTACAGTAGAAAATGTATGGAAAGAGCTGGTTAAACTGAAAGTGGACAAAGCCATGGGGCCTGATGAAGTTCATCCCAGAATACTGAGGGAGCTCAGAGATGTGCTGGTGGGTCTGCTGTGTGACCTGTTCAATAGATCCCTAGAAACGGGAGTGGTGCCGAGTGATTGGAGGAGAGTGGTGGTGGTCCCGCTTCACAAGAGTGGTAACAGAGAAGAGGCTGGTAACTACAGACCAGTTAGCCTCACTTCGATGGTGGGAAAAGTAATGGAGTCACTGTTGAAAGAGAGAATAGTGAACTATCTACAGTCGGGAGAATTGCTGGACCAGAGGCAGCATGAATTCACCATTGGAAGATCCTGTCAGACAAATCTGATTGACTTTTTTGACTGGGTAACCAAGGAATTGGATCGAGGATGAGCACTCGATGTCATCTACTTGGATTTCAGCAAAGCTTTTGACACGGTCCCACACAGGAGACTGGTGAATAAAATGAGAAGCTTAGGAGTGAGTGCCGAGGTGGTGGCCTGGATTGCAAACTGGTTGATGGACAGAAGACAGTGTGTGATGGTAAATGGAACTCTCGCTGAAGAGAGAGCGGTTTTAAGCGGTGTACCGCAAAGATTGGTGTTGGGACCTGTCCTTTTCAATATCTTTGTGAGCGACATTGCGGAAGGGATAGAAGGTAAGGTTTGTCTTTTTGCGGATGACACTAAGATCTGCAACAGAGTGGACACGCCGGAAGGAGTGGAGAGAATAAGACGGGATTTAAGGAAGCTGGAAGAGTGGTCGAAGATATGGCAGCTGAGATTCAATGCCAAGAAGTGCAGAGTCATGCATATGGGGAGTGGAAATCCGAATGAACTGTATTCGATGGGGGGAGAAAGGCTGATATGCACGGAGCAGGAGAGAGACCTTGGGGTGATGGTGTCTAATGATCTGAAGTCGGCGAAACAATGTGACAAGGCGATAGCTAAAGCCAGAAGAATGCTGGGCTGCATAGAGAGAGGAATATAGAGTAAGAAAAAAGAGAAGTGATTATCCCCTTGTACAGGACCTTGGTGAGGCCTCACCTGGAGTACTGTGTTCAGTTCTGGAGACCGTATCTCCAAAGAGACAAGAGACAAGATGGAGGCGGTCCAGAGAAGGGCGACCAAAAAGGTGGAAGGTCTTCATTGAATGACTTATGAGGAGAGATTGAAGAATCTAAATATATATACCCTGGAGGAAAGGAGGAGCAGAGGTGATATGATACAGACTTTCAGATACTTGAAAGGTTTTAATGATCCAAAGACAACGACAAACCTTTTCCGTAGGAAAAAAATCAGCAGAACCAGGGGTCACAATCTGAAGCTCCAGGGAGGAAGACTCAGAACCAATGTCAGGAAGTATTTCTTCACGGAGAGGGTGGTGGATGCCTGGAATGCCCTTCCGGAGGAAGTGGTGAAGAACAGAACTGTGAAGGACTTCAAAGGGGCATGGGATAAACACTGTGGATCTATAAAGTCAAGAGGACGTCAATGAAGAGTGAGTGGCTCGCCAGAATGATGGCTACTGCCTGGAGATAATACCCTTATTCAATAAACATACACACAGTTACTGCGACTCCAACATCGCTCTAAGCTTCAACGGCAAGAGGAAATGTGGAAAAAAGGATTTGCACTCACAAAGCGGGGAGTAGCTGGCTTGTTATGGTGGTTACTACCCCAAACCAAATAAGCCTGATACTTCACTTTCAATGCATATCCAGCATAGCTCTCTGCTTCAACGGCAGGGGAGAAGAAAAACTGATATTTCACGCATATCCAGCATAGCTCTCTGCTTCAACGGCAGGGGAGAAGAAAAACTGATACTTCACGCATATCCAGCATAGCTCTCTGCTTCATAGGTAGGGGAGAAGTAAAACTGATACTTCACGCATATCCAGCATAGCTCTCTGCTTGAAAGGCAGGGGAGAAGTAAAACTGATACTTCACGCATATCCAGCATAGCTCTCTGCTTCAACGGCAGGGGAGAAGAAAAACTGATACTTCACGCATATCCAGCATAGCTCTCTGCTTCAACAGCAGGGAAGAAGAAAAACTGATACTTCACGCATATCCAGCATAGCTCTCTGCTTCAACGGCAGGGGAGAAGAAAAACTGATACTTCACGCATATCCAGCATAGCTCTCTGCTTCAACGGTAGGGGAGAAGTAAAACTGATACTTCACACATATCCAGCATAGCTCTCTGCTTCAACAGCAGGGGAGAAGAAAAACTGATACTTCACGCATATCCAGCATAGCTCTCTGCTTCAACGGCAGGAGAGAAGAAAAACAACCAATAAGGGCTGAATAACATAGTCTGGCTAAAACAAATAAGCATGGGTGTAGCTTGCTTATTGTGGCAGTTACTACCCCTAACTAATCAAGCTTGATATTTCACTTGGATGCAGCTCCATCACTGCTCTACATTAATGATGGGTGTGGAAGGGAAATAGAACCAAAGGTTACTAAGAGCCAAGAGAAACAGATAAGTGGGCAGACTGGATGGGCCGTTTGGTCTTCTTCTGCCGTCATTTCTATGTTTCTATACAGTACGTTGCATGTTGTTTTGTGCCACTGCCTAGGACATCCACAGTTTCCAATTTTACAAAACTGTAGTCTGTGGCCATCCTTACTGCAAAAGAACACAGCTGTCACTTATCATAGGACTCTATTGTTTTGGACGCATTTCATTTTAATGGGTATTTTTATTTAGTATCAAAAGTACTGCAAAAGTAATAACTTATTTTCTGATATCACTGCAGGAATTTGACTCCATTTATGGTCCTGTAGTAATGTCCATAGAAACAGTGACACCCTAGTGCAGCACTGCATTAAAAAAAATTACAAAAAGCAGCACTGATTTTTTTTTTCAAACATTTCTAAAATCACCTATGGTGAGTGATTGCAGTGATCACTTACAAGCTATATCACCATAAAATATATATGGTAGTCCTCAGTCTCAAAACATTAAGTACAAAACATGACCATTATGTACAAAACACGACTATTTTATGTAGTACATTAATGCTCTTTTAAATCATAAAATTGCACATCAGTTCAGAAATGGTCCTTACCTG
The DNA here is from genome assembly GCF_901001135.1 of Rhinatrema bivittatum. NCBI lineage: Eukaryota > Metazoa > Chordata > Amphibia > Gymnophiona > Rhinatrematidae > Rhinatrema > Rhinatrema bivittatum. The sequence continues at coordinate 711,953,100 of NC_042615.1, forward strand.
CTAATTATCTTTCCTTGAGTCCTGACTGAACAGTCCAGACAAGTGGCATTCATACCCTGCTACCAATAGGGGGAAACAGTGGGCAAGCTATTTTGACCTTTAGTCATTCTTTATATATCCTGCTATAGTAGGGAAAGTGTCAGTAATCTCTTGCCCAAGCTAAAGAGTAATGTTCCCCTGCAACTCAACAGATGATATTAACCAAAGAAACACGAAAACAAAAACATTTCAGGAAAAAATAAAATAAGGTTAGGTAGTTAAGAATTTTCTATTTTAGTTTTCTTTTAATCCCTGATAAATTTAAAAACATTTAAAAAATAAATCAAATACAATGTACACTTACAGGTAAAAATTGTTCTGTCCTAAATTCAAAGTCATCTACAGGTAAATGAAAGTTAAGAAAAATATTTAAACAAAGTTAAATATATTAAACTGTCAGCCAAAAATAAAAAGATTTGCAATTAAAAATGTTCGTTTTGAACCAGAGATTAATAATGTGCATTGTCAATCAAAAGAACTGGGCTAGATATTCGGTAAAAAATCATGGCCATCATGCTGTCAGGAGCACACACAGAACTAGAAGAATTTGCAGAAAGGGTAAAAATCACGACTTCCTCTGTAATGAAACACCAGAGTCTGGCAAACAGCAGCACTAAAGGTTCATATTTTCCTGATACAGCAGCATTTGGCCAACATTTGGGAGAAAAATGACAGCATTCATTATGGCTGTTGATCAGCATAGGCTGACACCACACAGCATAAACTAACAAGTTGGAACAAGTTATTACAGTGTTTAAAAATTATTAAATAACCTCAGCTTCTGACAAAAACTGTCTACTAAGATGCTAAAACTGGGATTTTATAAGTACGCAAGTATTATTCAGGAAAGATTCTAAGCCTCTGAAAACATTCAGATTACAGACTTCTAACAAATTGTTTCACTACTCAGCAGGATTGCAAACTTTGATTGAAAGGATATTTAACTTCAATGTTGTTGCTGATTCAATGCGCACCTGAAAAGAAAAAGCAGAAAATATATTAGTCCTAACCTAACTCCTCAACACTATTATTTTCATAAGTTCTCTAAACAAAAGTTAGAACACTAAAAGCAGCAGTTTCTTTCTTTGTATAACTTTGTCTTTTTCCACCTCTTCTTTATTAGGCACACATATTTAACATACTACCTAAAGAAAAAAACAGTTTGAACTTCAATTTTTTATATACCTACTTTGCTGCAGATATATATAATAGGCCATGATTCACCTATATTTGTAACATACACAATTAAATATATTTTTCAACTTCAGCAAATAGAAATAGCTTAATTTTTGTTTAAATATTGATTCAGAAGACATGCGTATCTCAAAAGAGAAAAAACATGCAAATTTCCTATGCACAGGATCACATACTAGTTTCTGATATGACTAACATAATACGTTAATCTTATTATTCCTTTTGCCATATGCACAACCACTTTTCATGACAGACAAAATAGCTGGATACATGAAACACAAAGTATCCTCAACCATATCAGTGCAGAGTAAGGGCATGAAGCCAAAAAAATATTCCACACTATACCTGACATGTCACATAGCCCATTGTTTCTGAAACACTGACCCATGGACAAGCAGCAGCCCCCACCAGTATTTTTGCTGGTCTACAGAGTGGGAGTCATTACAGGAAGTAGCAGACCCACGCTGCAGACATCCTCAGTGGCTACATATGGTACCACCTCCCAAATGGTTTTCCACAGCCATAAATGGGACATTCTCTAATGCCCTAAACGTCTAGATAAAAATGTCCTGGTAGCAACTTTACTCCAGGCTACATCGCACACTACTGAGTGGGGACAGACTGCTGGCACTATCTAGCTGTTTACTTCCATTGGCACTGAACAGCTGATCAGGCCAGCAAACTAAACATGAACATCAGACTAAGCTAGGCCCCAGACTGCCCCCACTTTGTATTTGTAAATAAAGCATAAAAATCTAATACACTGCTGGCTATTCAGCCACAAAGGCTGCTGCAAGTCCAAGCTCCTTAAAGGGGCAGCACATACCCCCATTACCAACAATTTAAAAATGTTTAGCCCCAGACTTCCGGGTGATGACGTCACCAGCAAGGAAGCCGGGAGACTGAGCTCTGCGGTCCCCCTCCGGGTTTTCCCCCACTAACCCCCTATTGCAGCGGCGTTTCCGTGGCAATTTGGCACAAGAGGACTCCTGAAGGGTCCAGGCTCCCCACGGTGAGATTTTGGGGCGATGTGGAAATCGAATGAATGCAGCCGGTGCGATGTGCAATAAAGCGCGGCAAGACCAGGCCAAAATGGCAGCCGCTGCCGTGACTCGCACCCACTAACAGATGCCCTAAACATCCTACTCTTGCGCTCCGAGTGGAGTTTTGTGCTGATTCTGCCAGGGAGGGCCTCTGCCAGCCAAATGCCTCTGAAGGAGGACTGCTGCAGCGCCGACGGTAACAGGTGGCCGTGACTGGTGGCGAGCGGGGCAGAGCAAGAAACTACGTGGCCAAGATGGCGGCCCATAGGGTGAGTCTCCTCTATTAAATATCTCCCTTGGTGAGACTAAGTGCAGCTTTGCCGTGCGGGATCGTGGGCATTCTTCGCAGTGATCTGTCTTCCATCCGCCTCAATTAACTGTTTTTTGCGACCAAACTTTATTAATACCTGATGAGGAGAATACAGTGGATAAAGACCGGCGCGTTTGGGGAAGGCGTTTGGTGACCCGGCTTACAAAAAAGGACAAAGACCGAGAGCAGCCTAAACTGGCTGACCTGACGCCAGGTGAGGAGGTGGGGCTACCCGACCTGATGCCGATCGGAACGCTGGCTGACATTAAAGCGGCTATCCAACCCACATTTAAACCAGAACTTACTAACATTTCTAATAAACTCACTGAGCTGACCGTGGCAATTATGAGGTTTGAACTGTGCTTTACAGACTTGGAGCAAAGAGTTTCTGATCTCCAAGATAGCCACCGCGATTCGGAGACCGACCTTCAGCAGCTGAAAGCTAAAATGGTGAAGCAGGAAGAGAGGCTCGAAGACCTGGAAAACAGGTCCAGGCGCTTTAATATTCGGCTGGTAGGACTGTCCGAGTCCCTGAATGAGAGAGACCTGACCCCGACGCTGGAAACCTGGCTCACTCAGGAGTTAACCCTCACGCTGCAGTCCGGACCGCTCCGTATTGAGAGGGCACATAGACTGGGGCCCAGAAAGGATAATCAGCTTAATCCCAGGGTGGTTATAGCTAAGCTGTTCAATTTTGCTCACAAGGGAGAAATTATGTGGGCCCTGCGGACAGGGAATGAGCTCCAGTACGAAAACCAGAAGGTCTTGATATTTCAAGATTTCTCAGCACATCTCTCTCAGCAGCAAAGGAAAATGGCTCCCTATTGTGCACAACTTTATGCTCTGGGTAACAGAGCTCATTTGGTCTACCTGCTCGTAGCAGGGTGACAACAGAGCAAGGAGCCCGCTGGCTGGAGACAGAGGTGGAGGCGCAACATTTTCTTCCCACCCAAGAAGCCAACAGCAAGAGAGCGGGATCATCTACTCCACCGGCCACACCTCCTTGAGGAGTGCTAATAGGTCTGGAAGCCCTCAGCTAGTTTTACGGATACACCTTGTACCACTTTTGCTCCCTGTTCTTAGGAGCCATCCTCAGTTGGCTGCTGACTGGCACAGTCCTCTAATTTTGTTCCTATGGATGGCTATGCTACACTTTAGCCCGAGACAGCTTGAAGGCCCTTGGATGCTACTGTTTCTCCTTTCTCTTTGCAGGCCGTATCCAGAATTCTATGGTTGCGTGTTTGCTGTTCTGAAAGTTCACTTTAACCGGTTACCTGTTGCAGCAATTGGGGTTCTGGGAGGGATGTATGCGTTATCCATCTCCTCTTAGCGGATAGCTAAGTGGGAATTCGGAAGGAGACTGAATATCGGGGAGGGGGGGGGGAACCGGGGAAGGGAGGGTAGGGGGGATACTATGGTATTTGTTAAAGTATTATTGTCAATCTCGATCATTCAGTTCGTTGGAACAGATTCCTAAGCCACGACTTGCATTCGGCTGTTGGTGTGGAGGTCCTAGCTGGGGTGGGCTCCATGCCATGCACATGGCTACACTAATTCTGGTAAGGGCCTACTCCCAGTTCCATGGTTCAAGGTAGATACCGATTGATTACCTGGAACGTAAGTAGCATAAATTCTCCTATTAAACAAACAAAAATTTTTACGTCGCTTAAAAGACAGTCTGCAGATATAGCGATGCTGCAGGAGACGCATCTGAATGATCAAGAGCATCTGAAATTATGTCCGCAATGGGTTGGTAATGTGTATTTTGCTTCTGCTACTACTCATTCGGCTGGGGTGGCGATTCTTATTAATAAGTGACTTCCCCTGCAGGTGACCAAAGAAATTAAGGACTCTAAAGGGAGGTATCTTATCCTGGTCACGGAACATCAGGGGGTGATTACTGTGTACTGTAATGTCTATGCCCCCAATAGCCCAGAATTAGGTTTTTTCAGGACCATTTATACTCAACTTCTCCCCTATCTGACGCATACAATAATTTTGGGAGGGGACTTGAATTCCCTGAGAGACCCACAGGTTGACAAACAGTCGACCAGTCAGGCCCGCGCTCCCTTGGATAATGGGATTCTCTTTTGGAGCGTATGCTCCACTTAACTGATGCCTGGCGCACCTTACATCCTATGGAGCGGGAGTATATTCATATATCCAGGGTTCATGACTCTTAGTCTCGGCTTGATTATATTTTAATCAGTACTCATCATTTTCATAAGCTTCGGGAGACTTGTATAGACATGATTCACATATCAGACCACCTCCAGTCTGGGCCGAATTTGATGCGGCATTAACTCCACCAACTCAGTAAATGTGGCGATATCCTTATTATTTAGTTGACGATGTCAATTTTCAGTCCCTTCTGAGAGATAAGTGGACTGAATATCAGGGAAATAATTGAGGCCATATCGAGGACCCTATTCTTTTTTGGTATATGGCGAAGGTGGTCCTGAGGGGGGAGATTATTGCCTACGTAGTAAAGCGGCAAAAATTGTTGGATAGGAATTTAATTCTCCTGACAGCCAAATTGAATCAGGCAAAGAGGGTCTTAGCAATTGCGAACACTCGTAAAAATAAGGAGACCTATCTCACCCTACAGGGTGAGGTGAATGTTTTACTTCATCAGAGGGCGAAAAAAGCCTCCTTTATTATCAATATAGACTTTACCAATATGGTAATAAATCGGGTAAGTTGCTTTCTAATTTAATTAGAGCTCAGAGAGCCCCCCGCCTCCCCCCCCCAGCATGTTTTGGCACTGCGTACTGCCTCCGGACAGACATTAACAACTACCCCAGATATATTGCAGCGCTTCCGCGCTTACTATCAGCACTTATATACTGCCGGAAGTTCTGATACTTCCGCTAGTGAAGCATTTTCAGCCCCCCCTGGATCTTCCGCGCCTAACACAAGACCAGCAACTTTGGTTGAGTAGCCCCATAACTGAAGACGAGGTAAAGGTTGCCATTCGAAACATGAAGCGACATAAGACTCCAGGTCCTGATGGCTATATAGTGGAGTTTTTTAAATGCCTCAGCGATTACCTCACCCCTCCCCTGACCTGGGCATATAACACCTTAATTCAGGTGGGACAATTTCCAAGTCATACCAACTTGGCTCATATTACACACATCCCCAAGCCTGGCAGGGACCCGATGTTAGTATCATCCTACCAGCCCATATCCCTATTAAATGTTGACCCTATACTGTTAGCAAAAATTCTACCTGACCGGTTGGCTGCCCTCCTTCCCCTGTTGGTACAGCCAGGGCAGGTGGGCTTTGTGAGGAAGCATTACGGGCTTACTAATATCCGGAAAATCCTCACAGCCCTTGTACTCTGTGGTCACATGGGCGAGCCTTGCTTGGCAGTCAGCTTTGATGCTGAAAAGGCTTTTGATAGGGTGGAATGGAACCATCTTTTCTCCACCATGAGTTGGGCGGGATCACCGGTTTCTTTTTTGACGCCGTGCGCCTTTTATACACCAACCCAGAGGCGATTATCTTGGTCAATGGTAATCAGTCAGACCCCTTTGTAATGCAGTGAGGCACGGCTGCCCCCTGTCTCCTCTTCTATTTTTCCTTCAGTTAGAGCCAGTGCTTTGTGCTATCCAGCTTAATAAACATGTAAAGGGCCTGCGTTTTCAACAGGAAACTTTTAAGTATGCCGCATTTGTGGATGATATTTTAGTATTTTTGACAGATCCTCCCCAATCTCGGACAGCCTTGTTACATTTGTTTGAAGAATTCGGGTCCTTCTCTGGCTTGAAATTGAATCCTGAGAAATCTGAAGCCTTGGGTTTCCCCGATACATTAAAAACTAGTTGGGATGGTTTGTTTCCACTGGCCTGGGCGGAGGGGAAAATTAAATATTTGGGGTTGTTTATCCCTACAGATCTTTCCAAATTGTATCAATATAATATCACTTCCTTGCTTCAACAGACACAAGATAAGCTGAGAGCCTGGGCACAGTTACCTTTATCCCCTAAGGGGAGAAACAACTTGTTTAAAATGACTATACTCTCCAAATGGTTGTATGTTTTTCAAAACCTTCCCCTGCTCCTTAAATGTCCGGACCTACAGTTGTTAGAGATGGCGTTACAGCGCTTCCTTTGGCGAAATAAAAAAGCTCGTATCTCCCTTACAGGATAAATGGGGAGGTGGTGGTCTGAGTGTCCCAGACCTTGGTGTTTACAATCTGGCCTGCAATATGCATATTATTAGATAGTGGCTCCTGGGTAAATCCTATTTCATGAATTTATCTGTTGAAAACACAGTTGTGGACCCGTTAGACCTTCGTTATGTGTTACAATGTCCAACTGCTAACTATACTCCGCCACCAGGGCTCAGGGTCCTTATGTCCCCTATTCGGCGTTCTTGGACCAGAGATATGAAGGTCTTGGGATTGCCGCCAGTTTGCACATACTTATTGCCGCTTAGGGGTAATTCTGATTTTACTCCAGTAACACAGTCAGAGGGTTTTCAAATCTGGCGGGCTAAGGGGGTGGATCAATTGGGCAGGTCCTTGATCCGACAGACACCTTGCTGCCGCTCTCTCATCTTGTATCCTTGCACAGCCTCAGCCGACCACACTACTTTACTTACTATCAGCTGCAACACTATATAAAGTCCTTGGATGCAAGGTTCTTACAACCGCAGGTCTTTCTCACCTTAGAAGTAGTGTTTGGGCTCAGCAAGGTTCACCCACCATCCTTGTCCTGTTACTATAAAAAATTGAAGGGTCACATCCGTTGTGATCCTCCCCCTTGGCTGGTTGAGAAATGGAATGGTGAGGGAAACTTTAGAGCTTACTAGCTCCCTGTTGAAGGCTAGTTTTTCTAAGATAGCGTCTGCCTCACCAAACATGTATTTCAGGGAAATGCAGCAGAAGTTTCTTTGGAGGGCCTATACGTCTACTGTTGTAGCTTTTCATTCCCACATTGTAAACTCTCCTCTCTGTATGAAATGTAGGCGGGAAACTGGGTCCCTTACTCATTTATTTTGGGCCTGCATCTATATTAAATGCTTTTGGGCTCGAATTACCATTTATTTAACTGATTTGGTACATGCGCCTATCTCACTCTCTCCCAAGTGGTTATTATTTGATGCCATCCCCAGTAGACTGTTTCGGACTCCGGGGACTCGACTCCTGCTAGGCAAGGCCTGTTATGTGGGGAAAAAATTAATTCTGTTGCACTGGCGGGACTCCGACCCGCCCAATTATTGGGCATGGCATAACCATCTTCATAAAATGATGTTAATGGATGAAATGGTGTCACGGACCACCCCTAAAAAGCTGAAGCGATTTCAACAGACGTGGAACTTGTACATTCAGTCATTGCCACCGAATTCCAGGAATTTACTCTTACAAGGATCTAACTGCGGACAGTCTACCTGATTGCTCTTACCAGGACCTTATTAGTATTTCTTGAACCTTGACCATACCTTTGTATCTAGTGCTTGGGGAGGGTGGAACTGTGGGTTTAAAATTGTGAAATACGTAAACTTTAATGCGGAGGCCAGTTTATATCTTGAGGTGCAATTCTTTGCAATTTTGTGATAACATTGTTTACATCTTTGTATTTCTATTTGTTGCTAATAAAAACTACTTAAACAAAAAAAAATGTTCAGCCCCTGGCTACACTGCCCTTTGGAATGAGAAGACCCAATTATTTTCATTCCCCTGAGCTGGGTGAAAGTAGTACAGCTACATTTGTCATCATTCTTTTAATTAAAACATCAGGGAGTGGTTGGGTTTAGACTGAGGGAGACTCCTGCCCATGCATTTTAGCCACAGAGAGGCCCGATCCCCCCCCCCCACAAACTCTTCAGCCAGAACTCCTCCTCGTCCATACCAGCTTAGATGGTCAGCCAACCAGTCTCTAGTAACAAAAAGATTGAGAAACACTAACAGTCTCATTTAAATCTCTCTGGAAAGACTTAAAAGCCTCAATCCCGAAGTACTAAATGGGAACGTTTTCATTACTCACGTAGTTACAGTAAAACATGAAAACCTGATTGCCTACCGAGAACATAATCAAGTCTAGTATACTTGCAGGCGTGAAGGGAAAAATATAGCAATAAAAATGTGAAGCAACAATATTATTTGATAATTCCATCCAAAACATGCTTTTCTACAAACATATGTTAAACAGCATATATACAATTTCATTAACTTAACATTATGCATCCAAAATATGCAAGCTACCTAGACACTCAACACCTTAACCTGTAATGCAATAGCAGCATAGACAGCCAAGACACTACCATTTTCAAAGACCACTCTAGCAGCCAGGATTTAGGACAGACTTCTGGTTCTAAGGCAACTAATAAAAATCCAGCAGAACATTTACAGAAAGCATACAAAACTCTGCCGTACCAACTTTCATTACAGAAAAGTTAAGTTCCTGATCCATAATATATCTTATTTTCTACAACTCCACAAGGAAAACTACAGAAACACTGGCAATAAGACAAATCAGCGGATCTGTCATCAAGTCCAGACTGTTGTCAATAGCATAGAAGGTAGAAGAATTTAAACTAGTGTGAAAATATAGACTAGGTAGTCGATAAGTTAAGCATAATGCCAGAGTCATCCTTCCTGGAACAAGTAACACTCCTAAAGGAGATAACTGCTGTTAATACTTCACAATTCAGTTTTCGCAAGCACTTCAACACTGAAACCCTCTTACTCACCCTTTCTGACCACCTCATCAGAGGCATGGACCAAGGTCACTGCTACTTTCTTGCCCTTCTTGATATTTCATATGCGTTCGACACAATAAGCCATAACCACCTCCTCTCCCGCCTGACAGTTTGCACATACTTATTGCCGCTTAGGGGTAATTCTGATTTTACTCCAGTAACACAGTCAGAGGGTTTTCAAATCTGGCGGGCTAAGGGGGTGGATCAATTGGGCCGCTCTCTGATCTTGTATCCTTGCACAGCCTCAGCCGACCACACTACTTTACTTACTATCAGCTGCAACACTATATAAAGTCCTTGGATGCAAGGTTCTTACAACCGCAGGTCTTTCTCACCTTTCTCAGGTTCAGCCCTCCTGTGGTTTAAATCCTACCTGTCTAATAGACAACTCTCAGTCAAAATAGGCAACGCTGAATCCACTCATTACTCCCTCTCCCAAGGAGTTCCACAAGGTTCCTCCCTCTCATCCACCCTATTCAATATTTACCTCACACCTCTCTGCCAGCTCCTCTCCGATCTTGACCTCAAATTCTACCTATATGCCGATGACGTCCAAATCATCATACCAATTCATGACTCTATCTCCGAATCTCTAAAACTCTGGGAGAAATGTCTTGCCTCCATTAACACCCTACTCACAAATCTCCACCTTGCATTAAACACCACCAAAACTGAAGTGCTCTTCTTATCCCAACACCAAATCCCCAAACCTTCCCTTGCAAACGACCTGGCATATAGTTCCATCTCCGCTCAGCTCTTTGTACAAGACCTTGGTGTCCTGATTGACCAGCGATTGAACCTGAAAAAACACATCAATATCCTTAAGGAAGGTTTCTTTAAGCTCAATGTTCTGAAAAAACTAAAACCCTTACTCCATATCCATGATTTCTGTACTGTCATTCAGGCCACCCTCTCATCTAAAATGGACTACTTCAACTCCCTTCTCCTAGGTCTCCCCTATTCCACCATAAAACTGCTTCAAATGCTCCGGAATGCGGTAGTGAGAACCATCACAAATGCCTGTAAATCTGACCATATCACCCCCATCCTTAAAGACCTTCATTGGCTCCCGATCCCTTCACGCATCTTCTATAAAACCCTTACTATTACTCACAAATCCATCTACAGACACAACTCCAACTGGTTCGATGAGCCATTCCATCTCACACTCTCTAACCCCAACACCAGAGCAACCAATAAAGGAACCCTCCACGTGCCATCCCTCAAGAAGGCACACCTCACATCCACAAGGGATCGAGCCCTCTCCATTGCTGGTCCTACTCGCTGGAACTCACTACCCACAAACCTCCGACTTGAGCCTTGTACCATCAAATTCAAAAACAAATTAAAGACTTGGCTCTTCAAACAGGCTTACCCTGATTAGTTCCCCTGTGTTTTTAACCCTTTGCTGCACCAGTACGTGATCTGAACCTATGTATAAAGTTATGTCACATTGTTTACTTGTTATTTTACACAGTCCATTGCTCTTGTTTGCCAGTTTCCGGCTACTTCTCTCTTGTTCTCTGTAGTCCCATCCCCGGTACCCGTTTGATGGATTTTCCACCTTCAGTTCTGATGTAAACCAGTATGATGTAACTACTAATACCGGTATAAAAAAGCATTAAATAAATAAATAGACACTGTATCAGAGGTTATACTACAAAATTCTACTCTTATCCCATTAGTTTAACTTGAATTTTTCAATGCATAACTCAAATATATCAAAAAATGCCAATCAGCACCAAATTAAATTTTGAAGGATTTCTAAATACAATTAAAAAACCACCAAATAAATCCTTCGTGATGAATTTATCAAAAAGTATATAAATTCCAAATCTCAAAATGAGTAAAGCAATTTAAAAAATTGTTAACTGATATGTTTATCAAAAAAAATTTTTTAGGAAAGAGAGGAACGTTTCATATATAATTATCATGAATCCCCACACGGGTGATAAGATTGTAGTTATAATCATCAACGGACCTCCTCCATCCACAATGGTACGTGAACATGTGATGACACCAAGTGAACAATTTTATGATATGTTTTTTTAATATAAAAAATTTTTCTTTGTTAATGATGGTGAAAAAAATCACTCTATCAATAATAGACTGAACTGTGAATGTCCCGGCAAAATATTTAAAGCGCCTGTGAACAACCTCGCTAGGCATTAGAAGTTATTTCTGAAGGCTTAAAAATTAAGCTCATTCAACATCCCGACTTATCTGATGGTCTTGATGGGTGACCGACGCAGCCACGTTTCAGGTCCGTTCAAGGACCTTTCATCAGGGATATCGTCCTCCTTAGATGTGTAGTCGGTGAGTGTTGAGCCGTTGCCTGCTAGGTCTCAATCGTGAGTCCGTAGATGGTTGTCAGATCCGGATAGAGTCTACGGACTCACGCTTGAGACCTAGCAGGCAACGGCTCAACACTCACCGACTACACATCTAAGGAGGACGATATCCCTGATGAAAGGTCCTTGAACGGACCTGAAACGTGGCTGCGTCGGTCACCCATCAAGACCATCAGATAAGTCGGGATGTTGAATGAGCTTAATTTTTAAGCCTTCAGAAATAACTTCTATTTTTTATTTATTTTAACAGCTTTTAATATACCGGTGTTCGTGCAAGCACATCACGCCGGTTTACAATAAACTTGAGAAAGGAGGAAATTACAAAAAACAGGGAGTGGGGGAATGGAGCAGGAGCGAAAAGAGGGGGGGGGGAGAGGGGGGAGAGAGGTAAAGGAGGAAAGACAGCAGCTGAGAAAGGTACAAGGAACGTATCAGTATTTACAGGATAGGTTGTTTAACGAGGTTAGAACATGGTTGATTATTACAGCGGTTAATGAAGGATAAATAGATTATAAAATGATATATATTAACGCTTAATTACAGCAGTTATGGTGGATTATAATGATAACTTATTAAACAATTAAACACATATATATAAACTATTAGCTTATTTACAGCAGTTACAGCAGGTAATAATGGTGTCTTGATTTAAACATAGGGTTGTAAGTTTTAACTGGGGTTTCAGTGGAGCATGGTGGATAGGTGGCAATGGGGTGGGGGGTGGGCGGAGGTAAAGGGAAAGGGTGAGGGGAGGGAGGGTGGGGGGTATGGGTGGGTTGGAGGGTGAGACTCGGGTGGTGGTGAGACAGGGGAGTGACAGGGGGGAGAGACTAGGGGGGAGAGACTAGGGGGGGAGAGACAGGGGGGAGAGACTAGGGGGGAGAGACAGGGGGGGAGAGACTAGGGGGGTTTCAGGGGGGTAGACTACGAGGGGCTGGAGCAGTGGTAAGCCTGTCTGAAGAGCCAGGTCTTAATGCCTTTTTTGAAGATGGTTAGGGAGGGTTCAAGACGGAGGTGTGTGGGGAGGGAATTCCAGAGGGCGGGGCCTGCGATGGTGAAGGCTCTTTCTCTGGTGGTGGATAGGCGGGCAGTTTTGAGGGGGGGAGTGTGGAGGGTGCCTGTGGAGGTGGATCTAGTCTGGCGGGTTGAGAGGTGGAAGTGGGGCATTTCTTTAAGCCAGGGGGAGTTGTTTTTGTAGAGGGTGTTGTGAAGAATGGTAAGGGTTTTGTATTGGGAGCGGAACTGGATGGGCAGCCAATGTAGGTCTACTAAGATGGGTGTGATATGCTCTCTTTTTCGTGTGTTAGTAAGGATACGAGCCATGGCGTTTTGAAGAGTTTGTAGGGGTTTGATGGTGGAGAATGGGAGGCCTAGTAGGAGGGCGTTGCAGTAGTCCACTTTGGAGAAAATGGTGGACTGTAGGACTAATCTGAAGTCTTGAGTATGGAGTAAGGGCTTGAGTTTTTTGAGGATCTGGAGTTTGTAGAAACCTGCTTTGAGGAGGGACTTGATGTGTGGCTTGAGATTCAGGTGTTGGTCAAGGGTGACTCCTAGGTCTCTTACGGAGGGGGGTAGTGTGGGGGAGATGTAGGGGTGCGGTGGTGTGGTGGTGGAATCGTGTTCAGGTTGCTTGGATATAAAGAGTAGTTCGGTTTTGGTTGTGTTGAGAGCAAGGTGTAGGTCGGTGAGTAGGGAGATGATGGAGACTAGGCAAATTCCCAGAAAAGGATGGTTTCATTGAGGGTTTTTTGAATGGGAATGAGTATTTGTACGTCATCGGCGTATAGGAAGAAGTCCAGGCCTAGGTTTGAGAGTAAGTTGCAGAGGGGGAGGAGGTATATATTGAAGAGGGTGGAGGAAAGGGATGATCCTTGGGGAACGCCTTGTCTGAGGGGAACGTGGCATGATTCAAAGTTATCAAGTTTTATGAGGTATTCTCTGTTAGTAAGGTAAGAGGTGAACCAGTCTAGTGCTGTGTCGGCGACTCCTATCTCTGTCAAGCGTGTGATAAGGATTTGATGATTGACAGTGTCGAAGGCTGCCGAGATATCTAGAAGGGCCAGTAGGTAAGATTTTCCTTGGTCTAGTCCGATGAGCATGGTATCAGTGATGGCTAAGAGGAGATTTTCTAATGCCTAGCGAGGTTGTTCACAAGCGCTTTAAATATCTATTTTGCCGGGACATTCACAGTTCAGTTTATTATTGATAGAGTGATTTTTTTCACCATCATTAACAAAGAAACATTTTTTATATAAAAAAAACATATCATAAAATTGTTCACTTGGTGTCATCACATGTTCACGTACCATTTTGGATGGAGGAGGTCCGTTGATGATTATAACTACAATCTTATCACCCGTGTGGGGATTCATGATAATTATATATGAAACGTTCCTCTCTTTCCTAAAAAAAATTTTTTGATAAACATATCAGTTAACAATTTTTTAAATTGCTTTACTCATTTTGAGATTTGGAATTTATATACTTTTTGATAAATTCATCACAAAGGATTTATTTGGTGGTTTTTTAACTCAAATATATAACATACAGTTATGTGTCACATTAACACTATATATAAATATTCACTGTATAGATCAAACATATATTCAGTATATTGTAACAGAGGTTAAAGGACCCATTTATGCTGAAGACAAGCACTACAGTGCAACACTGCTCCCCAGAAGAACCACAAGATCCAAGTTGCCCTCCAATTTTCATCCCACATAATCTTCTCTATCCACAGACCAACAAATCACCCCAATGGAATCTTGAAAATATGGTTTACAGACAGAGAAAGTTATTGTGACCAATACCCAAGGGAGCATGATGTAGGCACAATGGAAAAAATCTAGCAACAAAATTTGAACGACACATCATAGCACATACTGGGGCAGATTTTAAAACCTACGCGGGCGGCCTACATTTGTGCACGCTACCCGGCGCACACAAATGTACACCCGATTTTATAACATGCACGCGCCGAGCCCTAGGGGAGCCCCGATGGCTTTCTCCATTCCCTCCGAAATCGGAGTGGCCTCGGAGGGAACTTTCCTTTGGCACCCCCCCCCCCCACCTTCCCCCATTCCCCTACCGGTCCCGCCCCCAGCCCGAAAAAAAAATACCCCCATACTTTTATCCCAGATATTACGCGCGCCAGCCAAGTACCGGTGTGTGATCTCCAGACCCAGCGGCCGAAGAGAGGCCTCTGGCCACGCCATGCCCCCGCCCCAGACATCCCCGCCCCCAAACTGCCCATTTTTTCAAGTCCCGGGACTTACGTGCGTCCTGGGCCTTTTGAAAATAGGCCCAGCGCGCATAGGCTTTTAAAATCTGCCCCACTATGATGTCCTATTCTATCAGATATTTCCTAATAAGCTTGGTTTCATGTAACTGCTAGCCTTTGATTCACAATCAGGTCCAAGCTGAAGGGCCCAAATGTGGTTTACTACTAAAGTGTAAAACCATCAATTTGCAGCAGACTTAAAAGTAGCGGTAAAGAAACTAAATTGGGACACAAAGAAGTTCAGCACGCACTCGTTCTGAATAGGTGCGTCTACCAGTGAGGCGCAAGCTGGATTAAAAATGGACATGATAAAGAGAATACGACGATGGCAATCTAACGCGGTCAACACCTATGTGCTTTTAGACAAAGTGGCCACAACTAACCAAACTTAATTATATTTTGCAGTACATCAGCAGGTTCAGCAGCTAGCATGGATCATTGGTCACTCATTTATACGATGGGCAGCTAAGAGAGCGATCGGACGACCCTAAGGACAACATCTAGGATTGGCAACATGGGGGTGGGTTGTCACATGGACGGGAAAGCTCGGCATGCGATGGAATCAGTTATTGCCCTTACTATGGCGCCTGAGGGATTCCAGGGCGGCTCCAGATGTAATGATCATTCACCTGGGGGGCAATGACCTGAGTTCATTGACATGCAAGTGCTTAATCAAGAAGGTAAAAAGTGACCTTGATAAAATAGCTGAGTTATACCCGAAGACCACATTAGTTTGGTCAGAAATCATACCGCGGCCTAAGTGGAAAGACTCAAAATTATGGACTACAGGTCGAAAGAAAGTTAACAGACAGATGGAGATATGGACAAGAAAGAGGGGCGTACATCAGATAAGACACCAGTGGGCGGAGGATATGTGACCCAGATTGTTCAGAACAGATGGAATACATTTATCTGACATAGGGTATGACATATTTAATAATGCGTTACAGGATGCCATAGACGAGTGTATAGCAGACACAGGGGGAAAAGGCCGCAGCTAATTCAGTAACTGGGGGGACACGAGGCAAGGGTCCTCCCTACCTCGTGCCTTGGCGGTTACCCGGGCCAGTTGGACATATTGTAAGTGGTGCCGGTGGCATCAATGGATGGTGTGGTAGCTGGGCAGGGCCGGGGGAGGCACAGAAAGGTGGGGGCACAGAACGCGCCGATGGTGGGGACCCCTTTGAGCGGGGACACAGCAGGGGCCCATGGCAAGAAAGATGCCTGGCTTGGTTACTACAGCGGGCAGTCAGCGATAGCACATCGGCTCGGGTACCCCAGGAAGTTTATCATATGTTAAAGAAATAAAAGCTGTGGCCTTTTGATACCAAGAACAGTTTCAGTGGTTTTCAATTCTGCATGGTAAACTGTGTAAGTGTTGACGTGGGGATAAAGGGGCCCCGAGGACAGGGACGCCGGACACTGAGCGTAAGTGGCGGTTGCTAGCATTAAAAGAGAGTAGGATTAATGGTTTGTTTTCACAGTGGAAAAAGGTAAACAGTGGAGTGCCTCAGGATCTGTACTTGGACCGGTGCTTTTTAATATATTTATAAATGATCTGGAAAGGGGGACGATGAGTGAGGTGATCAAATTTGCAGGCGACATAAAATTATGCAGAGTAGTTAAATCTCAAGCAGATTGTGATGAATTGCAGGAGGACCTTGTGAGACTGGAAGATGGGGCTTCCAAATGGCAGATGAAGTTTAACATGGACAAGTGTAAAGTGATGCATATAGGGAAAAATAACTCTTGCTGTAGTTACACAATGTTAGGTTCTATCTTAGGAGTTACCACCCAGGAAAGAGATCAGGCATCATAGTGGATAATACAATGAAATCGTCAGACAGTGTGCTGTGGCGATCAAAAAAGCAAACAATCGGGCTGATTCAGTAAAGTCCGCGGGAGAGCGGGCAAATGCCCGCTCTCCTGTGCGCGTGATTCTGTATTTAAATGAGGCCCAGAGGTAAAAACGGGCAAAAGGAGGCACTAGGGACACTAGCACATCCCTAGCGCCTCCTTTTGGACCGGAGCGCCGGCTGTCAGCGGGTTTGACAGCCGACGCTCAATTTTGCTGGTGTCTGTTCTCAAGCCCGCTGACAGCCATGGGCTTGGAAACCGGACGCCGGCAAAATTGAGCGTCCGGTTTTTGACCCGACAGCTGCCAGCTGACTTCAAATTTATTTTTTTTTTTTTACACTTTTGGAAAGTTTCGGGACCTCCAACTTAATAAATCGCCATGATATCAAGTCGGAGGGTGCACAGAAAAGCAGTTTTTACTGCTTTCCTGTGCATTTTCCCGGTGCCCGAAGAAATAAGCGCCTACCTTTGGGTAGGCGCTAATTTCTGAAAGCAAAATGTGCGGCTTGGCTGCATATTTTGCTTTATGAATCGCGCAGGAATACCTAATAGGGCCATCAACATGCATTTGCATGTTGCGGGCGCTACTAGGTTCGGCGGATTGGACGCGCGTTTTCAGCCCCTTACTGAATAAGGGGTAAGGGAAAATGCGCGTCCAGTGGCGGGTTAACAGTGCGCTCCATCGGAGCGCTCTGTACTCTTATCGGCCTGAATGTTAGAAATCATTAGGAAGGGAATGGAAAATAAAATGAAGGATTGCATAATGCCTCTGTATCGCTCCATGGTGAGACTGCACCTTGAATACTGTGTGCAATCCTGCTCACCGCATCTCAGAAAGGATATATCTGCATTGGAGAAAGTTCAGAGAAGGGTGACCAAAATGATTTGGGGAATGGAATGGCTGCCCTATGAGGAAAGGCTAAAAAAGTTAGGGCAGTTTGGAGAAGAGATGACTGAGGGGGATATAATAGAAGTCTACAAAATTATGAAAGGACTTGAACAAGTTAATGTAAATCGGTTATTTACTCTCTCAGATAATAGAACCAGGGGACATTCTATGAAGTTAGCAAGTAGTTCATTTGAAACAAATTGAAGAAAATTCTTTTTCCCTCAGTACATAGTTAAATTCTGGAATTCATTGCCAGTGTATGTGGTTTCAGCAGTTAATGTTACTGGGTTAAAAAAAGGTTTGGATAAGTTCCTAGAGATTAAATCCATAACTTATAATGGTAATTAATAAGCAATAGTAGCTGTTTGGGTACTTGCTAGGTACATGTGACTTGGATTGGACACTGTTGGTATCAGGATACTGGGCTTGATGGACCCTTGGTCTGACCCAGTATGGCATTTCTTATGTTATGATATGCTAATCAAACTGCGAACACTATAATCCCAAGTTTACCTGTTTCATTGTGCCCAAGTTTGGTATTATCTGACATAATTTTTTTTTCACATACTTGTTTCTTGAAATGAAATGTTTAGTGGACTTTCATACCAAACAAGGTTCTAGAATCCTCTGATCTATTTACAACTCTAAATAGCAAAATTCAAAACTTCAAAATTTAACATAATTGCTAGATGTCACAATCTAACCTAGTCTTATAATTAGCAACTGTTTATTTAACCTACATTAGGCACTGTATCTTTTACTTATACCTATATTAGGCAATGTATCTTTACTGGTTAACCCCATATTTACTTATCCAAGTTATATCGACCTGTTCTTTGTAAGACATTTACTTGTCAATGTTATTGTTCTGTTAAAATGTAAACCGAATTGATCAGTAATTCTGTTATTGGAAAGTCGGTATATAAAAATGCTAAATAAATAAATAAATAAATCTAAGATGCCCTGGTGTCAGGGCTCCCCTAACACTGAAATTTTTAACTTCTTGGTCTTCATCTGAGCTTAATAATGTTGCAGAAAAACAGGTGTGTGGGGGGGGGGGGGGGGAGAGAGGTCTCAAAGAATTTCTTTTTATCAGCTAATTTCTTTTATATCTTTAATTTTTATTGAAATAAAACAAAACAGCCTGAATACTAAATAGAAAAACAATGGCAACTTTAACATAGGTAATTTTGAGGAAAAATAAATACATCCCAAACAAGACTGATGTCCCTTACTTAATGAAGGAGATTAAGGACCAGTAAGATTTCTGGATTTAAAATAAATTTAGATAAAATGGAAGCATTAAATGTTAAACTAGGGGAACAAACCTTTGAGATTGTGCAAAGCAACATTCCATTCCATTGTGATAAACAAGCCGTTAGATATTTTAGGGTTGAATTGATTGGCGATGTGTGATCAGCCATCTTAATTTGACCAGTTCTTTAGAGATGGCTATGGATATGTGAGTCTAGGAAAGGTCTGAAATGGTTTGGCAGGATAGCTGCCATCAAAATGAGTTGGCTGCCTCGACTGCCCCATTTCAGACTCTTCCGGCAGAAATTCTGAAGTAAATTTTTGCTATGTTACAGAGGCTCATTGTGAAATTTACATGTAATAATAAACTTCCTATGATTGATAGATCTTATGAAAAGGAGGGGGGGGGGGGCGGCTTTGGTATTACCAATGTTTCCTGCTACTTAAGAGCATGTCAGTCAACGATAGTAATTGAATGGTCCAAATCTGATGATTTATCAAGCTAATTTCTAAATAGTCTCTCTCAACATTCTTCATACTCAAGGTTTCACTGCTAATTCATGTCAAATTTCAACAGGCACACCATATCACTACAAATATTGATATGTCTATCGTTAGTGTGCATCCATATCATTATGGTATCGTGATGAAGATCAACATTTCTATTCCCTTTCTACCTGGCAAAATAGGATCACTATAAATAAATTGCTCACAATCCATTAATGCTTTGGCTTTCAGGTATTGTGTATTCTCTGTTGATACCAATATTTTTTCACAGTGATTACCATACCGTTAAACATGCCTGCTAATACCTGTCTGCACCACAGCAACACTATACAACTGAGCATCTGAGCCAACTACAGAAGACCAAATAGTAGTTTCTTGGAGACAAGATTTCTGATGGCTTTTTGAAGTTCACATCCTCGTTTATAGTTTTAGAAAATCCTCATTGGGAAAGGCAAAGTATATATCAATTCTCAAGAAAACAAACATTTTTCTTCTAAATGATCACGAACTGAAAATTGAGATTTTACACAGAATTGCTATTAGATCCTTAATTACAATGAGGATACAGCATCAGTGTAATTTAGAGATCTTGGCTGAGGATTAAATGACATATCTAAAGAATACTGCAGGACTGAACAATCAATCAATTAAGGCCACTGTTTTCCTATGTTGGGTATCATCATGTTTTCTGCATTGTCCTAGTACACTTACAGAAATAACATCAAAGAGTAATGGTTGTATGTGGCAGCAAATAAGGAGATGTTTAGAAAGCTAAACTTTATACACATGAACAGAATAATCATTTACTATTAACAAAATGCAATCCCACAATTTAGAAAGATGCCATCATGTCTATTTTAGCAGGAAAAATAAATAGAATTCTTTGGCAGGAGCTTGAATACTGCTAGATAAATTCATTACTTGTAGCTTTTAGCTAGTAATTCAATAAAGCTCCCTTCCAATGAAATCATAATAAAGCACTTTACTATCCCTGCACAGCAAGATGTAATGGCACTGTTCTTTTCTTTCCAGGTAAGACGCATCCATCTGGCATGCGCTGGGCATATCTGCACCCAGTGATCATGTTAATAAACCCCTTAAGCTCTATTTCAGCACAATCATAAACAGAAAAGTCTTATAGCTACTGCAACACCTCCTAAAATGTTAAAAAAAAAAAAAATAAAGTAAATAAATTCAGTTACAATACTGTATGCTATACTGCAATGGTAAAATATATTTTAGACTACGGGAACACTGCATTGAAACTAATTAAAATTCAAATGTGATTTAACTAGCTACCAACAATTAAACACCATAAAAGGATCTGATGATGTCCATTTAAGCACTTGTATAAATATTAGTCATTTCTACTATGCAAATCCCACAAAGTTATTCTTCGACCATGTACAGAAAAAACCTGTCCATGCTACACTATGAAGGATTGATAAATTGTACTATCTTTAAATATACATACCACTAAGTCCTGGTCTTGGAGCAAGTTGAGAATTGCTTCGTAAAGTAGTGGTCTCAATTCGGACTTGAATTTTACAGAAATCCATTGTCCTATTAGCCAAATTACTCTGCGACGTATTGGTTTATACCTTTATAAAAGAAACCAAAATAAAATTGCCATTTATCCGATTTGAAAAACATTAAATGACATGTATAAAATATTATTCCTAACAGAGGGTTGGTGGAAGTGTTGTATGATGAACCTGGAAGGGAACACTTCTTACAGTGGATTACATTTCATTTAGAATAATATTTATTTTAGAACTTCACAGTTTTTATAAGAGATAAAACAGAATATCCACTGGAAGGAAGTAAAGCTTGAGATGTCACAAGCAGATTTCTGTTAGAATTCTTGAGGATTACATTACATCAACTACTTTTTAAAAAAATAATATTTTCCCCAGTTACTGGGAGGATAAAAAGATCTTGTAGAAAAAGCAAACAAAATGAAACGTAAAGATTTTTGAAAAGATTATGTGTAACTGTAGTTTAAAAAATAAAAAATCTATCGAATAAGAAGTCTAAATGAAAGGTAAGACTGCATTCAAATTAAATATGCATAAATTACTTAGGGCAAGTACTAACAATACTTATGTTGTCTAAAGCAGAAAAAAGGGCCATAAGGTGAATATAATCCAAAAGAACTGACTGATTGGAATACTGCATGCTAAGAAGACTCTCTCAAACCAGCTTTTTACTCTCTCAGTCTACTACCCATTCTGCAAAAGATCTGTGAAGTCTCAAATTATTCATCAGAAATCATAATACAATCTCCTTTTCGACTAGTCATCACCATATTGTAATGATGCTTTGAAAAGGGTTTTCTATGAAGCCAGACTAGTTTAACTGTGATAAAAAAAAATAAATATAATTAAAGGAATAGAGATTTCACTGATCAGACTTTTAGGAATAGCCAAGGCAGCTGAAATGTTAAAAAAATATGTTAGGGAGAACGGTGACGTCACCCACTAAGATGGCCGCATAAGCTTGTGGCTCGCGCCTCCCTCTCCTGCCATCCCCCTTCATCGGCAGTCAGGGCGATAAAAATAGCTCAGCATGAACACTGCGGATCACTTAACCAATCATGACTCCTCCAAAAAAAAAAAAAAAGCCGGATTTAAACAGATTTTCGTTCGCTTCAGCAGCAGCGGCGGCGATGCTCGGGCCCAGTGATAAAATGGCGCCCGTGCATGAGAACGCAGCAGATCCGGAACCCGCTGAAGATATGGAAGGCACAGATTAACCCTCCAGAAAGGAATTTAAAATCTGGTTCCAGGAACTGTGAGGAGATATGACCCGATTTCGGCGAGAGATTGGGGAAAGTTTGGAGGACATGAAAAGTGACATCGGGGAACTCGGGAGACGAGTTGATGATGCAGAAACGGGCCTACAGGGACAAGCTGAGGTCAGTAAGCTTAGAGAGGAACAGGAAAAACTGTGTGAGGCGTGAAAGGAACTGAATATGCATGTAGAGGACATAGAAAATAGAACTCGTTGAGTAAATGTACGATTCAGAGGTGTGCCTGAAGCTGAGGAATTTCGTGACAGTTTCAAAGTGGTGCAAGACATTTGCACTCAGCTTTTAGACCCTAATGGCAGTGAGGAGAATTCCCAGGAGGTGGTCCTAGAACGAGCTCACAGAGCCTTAGGAAGTTCACGCAGCAACCAAGCTAGGGACATAATAGCCTGTTTTCACAGCTTCATAGTTAAAGAGAAAGTGGCTCAGGCAGCTAGAAAAACTGGATCTATAACTTGGAGGGATCACAAGATCAAGGTATTCAAGGACTTGGCAGTCTCAACTATCAAAAAAAGGAGGAAATTCCATGACATTATCCAACTCCTGCACTCTAAGAACGCTGTCACTAAAACTCCTGTGTCTTGGGATCTTAGCTCAGTTTATGATGCCTCCATTTGAACTGCTAGAGTCAGCTATTTTAAAGTTCCCCAATGGGGCAGCATGTTGCAAGCTCTGGTCTACTCATCACTTTATCTCCAGGCTTTCCATAGCAGGTGGTCCTTTACATTCACACTAAATTCCTTCCTAAAGTGAGGTTGACTTTTCACATAGATCAAGCCATTATTCCTAATTTTTCAACTAAGGCTCATGCTCAAGAAAATGAGAATCATTCTTGTGAGATTCCAAACACTTTCTGAACTGCCACTACAATCAACAGAATTGGTGAATACACATATATAAGATCTGAATCCTAGCATATCAGAAAAGTGTCAGGAGCTGAGCTGCATCTGATTGGAAACATGGAGAAAAATTTTACGACTTTTCTATTGCTTGGCTAGAAACAAGTCTTTTACTAACTGATCCCAAATGATCAAATAAACTGTCTGCCACCTGTTGATCCAGACACCATTCTTGAGGAAACAGGGCTCAGTTGAGACGGTCCACCAGAATGTGCTGAGTTCCTGGAAGGTATGTAAATTGTAAATTAGGTCTGTGTGAATAGCCCACGCCCAGATTCTGAGGGCTTGTTGACAAAAGTAAAAGGAGCCTTTGTCTCCTTATTTATGTAGAATATGACAACCTGATTATGTGTTTGAATCAAGATTCTCCTTCACATTAGGAGGCAAGAGAAAGCTTTCAGCACATATCGAAAGGCACGCAGCTCCAGAAAGTTGATCTGATGATGATTCTCTATGAACTATACCTTGGTTAGAGCCATACCAATATCAGCTTCACATCTCATGGTGGAGGCATCAATACACAGAATCACTTGATGTGATGCCCACATGGGGTGCCCCACATCTAGAACCAATGGTTTCAACTACCACTGAAGAGTTGCCTTCATTCTGATCAATAGTCTGAAGCAGTGGTTCTCAACCTTTTTTCTGTCGGGACACACCTGACAGATGGTTCTCACATGCGTGACACACTGACCCATGATCGTCACGGGGCTAGATGTAAAAGTACAGTTTGCATCCACGGGAACCCCCCTGACCCACAATAATGGATGTAAAGCAGAATTATGACATTCCCCATACAACTCACCCTACAAAAAAGATGTTCTGGTATCATCTCAGTAACAGCAACTCAAACTCCTTCTACTTCCAGGCTCAATAGCCCTACTTATGAAAAGACAGCAGTTTACCACCAATGCATGTCCTCTTGAGAAAACACAACAAATAAGACTGATAAAACTCTTACATGCTAGTAAAATATCTCATCTCGGTAACAGACACAGAACCGACCTAACATACTCCCAGGATCTGTAGTAATGCACATAAACTAATCCGCACACAGTTACACCTGTATTATGGAATACACTCAAACAGGAGCAACCCTATCTATGAAAAGGCAACACTATAAATATTAAATCAGGCCCTAAAAACCAATACACCTCTTATTAGGAAAACAGAACTAGCAAGCAACTATAGATCCCCACACAGAAATAATTGTAAAACTATACTAATAAGCAGAATAAATGTTTCTAAACAGCTATGAACAGAATAACATCCAACAATTAAAAACTCATAAAAACTATTAAAAATTCTCCAAACACCAATAAAATACTTCAAAAAAAGCAGACACATCACATAATATTAAATAATTAAAATGGCAATCAAGAAAAATAAACTTAAAAAGCCACCTTTACTTACCCCCTCCAGCAGCTCTCCTACTCCTCTTCCATGCAGGAGTAGCACACAGCAGAAGCAGCAGTAGAGGCTAAGCTCTATACTCATGGTCCTCTTCCTTAATGCCCATGTCTCTCACTCACACACACACACCATACCAGTCATGCCCCCATGACCAGTTTCTGTCTCTCACACACCAATCATCCCCCCATCAGTCTTTGACACACACACCAGTCACCTTCCTGAACAGTTTCTCTCATGCCATACACACACACACACAGGCTTCCCCACTCCCGTGTTCTACTTACATATATGGGTTCTCACTCTCATAATCACTTTCTCTGTCTCACACACACTCACCAGTCTCTCACTCCCATGCTTGTTCTCTCCACATGCACAGGCTTCTCATTCCCATAATAATTTTCTCTCTCACACACACACACACACACACACACAAACACACACCAGTCACCTGATCTCTCTCATGCATACACACACACAGGCTTCCTACTCCCATGTTCTTTCAGATATACAGGCTTCTCACTCCCATGCTGTGTCTCACACACACCCAGGTTTCTCACTCCCATGCTCACTCTTCACATGCACAGGTTTCTCATTCCCATAATCACTTTCTTTCTCTCACACACACACACACCAGTCACCTGATCTCTCTCATGCATACACACACAGGCTTCCCACTTCCATGTTCTGTCTTACATATACAGGCTTCTTCCTCACATGCTGTGTCTCACACACACCTAGGTTTCTCACTCCCATGCTCACTCTTCACATGCACTCTTCACATTCCCATAATCACTTTCTCTCTGTTACACACACATACATACACACACACACCAGTCTCTCTCTCATTTCCATGCTCGCTCTCCACTGCACAGGCTTCTCATTCCCTGAATCACATTCTCTCTCTCATATTCACAAACACCAGTCTCTTTCTCTCATACACACAGTCACCTTACCAACCAGTCTCTCGCTCTCATGCATGCACACACACACAGGCTTCCCACTCCCATGCTCTCTCTCTCACATAATCAGGCTTCTCACTCCCATACTTTCTTTCACACAAATCTACCCCCCCCCCCCAACAGCAGGCTTCTTACGCCCATGCTTTCTCACATACCCAGATTTCTCACTTCAATGCTTTTTCTCTCTCACACACACACACACGTCAGTCATCTCCTTGAGCAGTCACTTTCATTGTCTCTCACATATATACATACATCAGCTCTCTGACCAGTTTCTCTCACTCACACACATCCTCTCAATCACACGCAGGCTGGCTGCTTCTTTCTCTCACTCGCTTCCTCTTCCCCGCCCCTCCCCCAGCACAAATGGTAGCTGCAGCAGCCTCCTCCTCCAGCCCCCGCAAGCCAAGAAAGTAGAATCCCATCGGCCGCGGGAGGCTCATGCTGCTCTCTCCTTTCCCGATTACCGTCTGCTTCAATTGCTAGGGGACCAATGCTGCAGCCGCCGCTGCTACTTTATCATGCGGCACAGCTCTTTCTCCTTCCCGCGCACCGCGTATCACTTCCTGTTCCGGGTCACGGGCCGTTCCCACTGGGCTTGAACGTGTTGATAGCCCGGCGGCAACGGCAGCAGGGAAGAAAGAGCAGCGGGAGAGACCGGGAGCACGCGACACAGCAGCCGGTGCTTGGCGACACACTTGTGTCGCGACACACCGGTTGAGAACCGCTGGTCTGAAGCACTGGAACAAGGGCTGTGGCAGCTGGTCTGACATCAAAAGCCTGATTGTATGACTCTCATATGCAAGAATCACTAGGATGACAAACTGCTGCTTCCATTTCTCCCAGGATGACTAGAATTGATCTTACTGGAGCCTGAGTCCACTGCAGGAGGGCCTTTACTAATTCCTTTAGTACTAAGGCTCTTTCGCTTGGGAGGAGTTCTTGGTCCCAAACTAAATCTATCCATGCTCTTATGAACTGATCCCAAGAATATGGGAAGGAATCAACCCAAAATGTCAGTGAGGGAATGGCACCAGAAGAAAGAAAAGGCAGAACAATAGCCAAGTCTACAACTCATATACTATAAATGACTGAAGGAATCTAACATCTCATCCAATATCCTGGCTACACAAGCGACCCATTTTTTTTTTTTTGCATCCAAAAGGCAACCAAGTTTTGGGGGTTCAAAATAATAAAGGAAACATTTTACATCTTAAGAAAACATTTCCACAGATAGTGAATTATGAAATAAGCACCCAGAGATTAAACCTCCTGTCTTATTTCAAGAAACTGCTTCCTACAAATGTGAGTTTTCTTACACATATCTAAAAACAGGTATTAACTTCCAACCCTGAAATAATAATCCATGACTGCGAAAGTAAAATTACATAGAGTATTTCTTTTGTGAGAAGACAAAAGTCATCAGCAGAGTTGCTCTCTTGACTTTTTCCTTTCCTGACTCCTCTAATAGCACTGTTACATCCAAACCTGTCCAGAGAAAATTCTCTCCCTACTTGATCACCTCTCTGGTCCTCCACTCTCTTCCCTCCCAGAAAATAGTATATACTACTAAGAAGCAGGAAAGAGTTTTTGGGCAATTTCAAGATTTCTATCAAGTATCTCTTAAATAAATCAAAGGAGAGGTTGCTGCCATTTTAGGAAAATTGAACCATCTTTTTTAATATATACTGGCAATTGAATGTTTATTGAAAATATACACAAAAATAGAACAGTACACATTTTAACAACAGTAGCAACAAAAAAGTGTTCCAAACAGATTTTAAAGTCTTTGTATGCCCCCATCTCCCACCTAATCCTCCCAAACCCTCTCCCACCCCACTCATATCACACCTCACACAATACACTGGTCTAGAGTGCAGCAAAAAAACCAAAACTCAGATCTCAAAGGCTTTACAGAGCACTGATCCAAAGCTATAAAGGGGCCCAAGCCTTTTCAAAACTGTACATGCACATTGAATTATTATTAACAGCATTGAGGTTCCCCCAGTAGTAAACTTGCTCCAGACATTTCCTAACCAAGGCCAAAATAGACAGCAAAGGTCTTTTCCACCAGAATGCTGACTCACACCAAATTGCTATAATTTGCAATATTAGAGTTTGTAGCCTAGCAGGAGCATTTGGGCCCGGCAAACTTATGAGAAAGATTTTCGGGTCTTTAACAACAAAAACACATATAATCACTAAAATTCCTCCCATGACCTTATCCCAGCAATCACTAACTAGGGACACTGCCATAGATATAAAAGAAAGATCCTATGTACCCACAAACATTTATCAGAAATACTTGGATGCACTTTATGGAGATGCTCAGATGTTAGATACCAGCAATACAAAAGTCTTGAAGCCATTCTCAACAAGCAGTGAAGAGAGAACATTTATGCACCATAAGAAACCACATATCCCAAGATATCTCTTGCAGTACTACACCCAAATCCCTTTCCCATGCGAGAACTTGCTTAGGTTTTTCATATATGTTCTCATTTAGCATGGATAAACTTTAGAGATCACCCCTTTAAGGCTATCCATTTTTAACACAAAAACCCTCAAAGTCTGCCCTTGTAGAAGATTAGACCTAACCCTCAAAGTATCAATATAATGTTTCACCTGATTATAGGGAAACTTCTCTCTTGCAATTCTTCAAAGGGATACACCCTATATGCCCATCCCATAGATCAGGGGTCAGGAACCTTTTTGGCTGAGAGAGCCATAAACGCCACATATTTTAAAATGTAATTCCATGAGAGCCATACAATATGTTTAAAACTAAATACAAGTAAATGTGTGCATTTTATGTAAGATCACACTTTTAAAGTACAATAAATCTCTGAAAATATTACACCAGGCCTTAAGACACCAATACATCTCCTATTAGGAAAACGGACCAAGTCAGGCTGCTATAGAGTCCTACACAGAAACTACACGCCAGCAGAAAACCTCACCTCACGTGCAGACCCTCACCTAACATAGAATAAAGAGACCAAACGCATAACAAGAAGCATGCAGAAAAAACTGAATTGGAAACTGCAACAAGCCAGAGTCTCTGTATGCAGTGTAACAAAGGAAAAAAGAAACATCACCCATCCTTATAAAACAAATCAAGAAATATAAAATCATCAGCAGTAAAACTGTACTAACAAAAAGAACATATTTCGAAACAGCTGATGAGTGGAATATCCAATAATTAAAAACTCATATAAAACATTTCCAGATACCAACAACATATTTCAAAATAGCAGACACAAAGACCCAGTAATGAAAAATAATAAGGATACAAACATTTTTTTGCTCTGCATACCTGGGAACGTTTGATATCAGGTGTCCTGAGATTGTTCTGAATTAGCAGGAGGCGGGGTGGTTTGCTTGGAACTTTCTCCTCTCTCAGTCACATACCAGCGCTCTCTCTCACACTGGCTCTCAATGACACACCTATACACACATGCTCTCAGTACTCACATATACACATGTTTTTTCTCTCTCACTTATATAGGCTCTTAATTACACATTTACACACATGCTGTCTATCTTTTCACGCTTACACACACAGGCTTTCAATCACATAAATACATGCTGTCTTTTTCTCTCACACACAGACTCTCATTCACATGCTTACAAACATGTCCTCTCTTTCTCTCATTTACACACAGGCTCTCAATCACATACTCACATGCACCATCACCTAAACCAGCTCTCAATCACACACAGACACACATGATCTCTCTGTTACTTATACACACAGGCTCTTAATCATACATACACATGATTTCTCTCACACACAAAGGATCTCAATCATACACACATACTCCTTCACACAAACAGGTTTTCAATCACAAACTTACACATACAGGTTCCCAATGGTAAACTTACATTCATGCTCTCTCTCTCTCTCTCACAGGCAGGCTCTCAATCACAGACATACTCTCTTTCACATGTACAGGCTCTCAATCATTCACATACATGCAATCTCTCTCTCACACACACACACACACACACACAGGCCCCCCCCGCGGCCCAGAAGAGGAAGTGGAGAGTATCGGGTGCGTGTGCGGCAAGAAGAGGCCACGCTAGTGCCCTCGGCATCGGCCCGAAGAAAAGAAGACTGCAGCGCGGCTCGGAGGAAAATGAAGAGCTTCAACCGCGGCCGATGGGACTCCGCCTCCGCGAGGGCTGAAAATGAAGAGGTTAGCGTTGGGAGGAGGCTGCTGCTGCTGCCGCGAGTTCCCGGGGTGGGGGAGAGAGAGAGTGAATTGCTCGCTCATTCACTCTCTCTCTCCCCCACCCCCACCCCGGGAACTCGCGGCAGCAGCAGCAGCCTCCTCCCAACACTAACCTCTTCATTTTCAGCCCTCGCGGAGGTGGAGTCCCATCGGCCGCGGTTGAAGCCTCTTCATTTTCCTCCGAGCCGCGCTGCAGTCTTCTTTTCTTCGGGCCGATGCCGAGCGCACTAGCGTGGCCTCTTCTTGCCGCGCACGCACCCGATACTCTCCACTTCCTCTTCCGGGCCGTGGGGGGGGGGGGGGGGGAAGAAGAGAGCACGCCGGTGCCGCTAACTCCAGCTGTCCTGCCGCGTTCCGCCCGGGCTGACAGCATTTTAAGCCCGGGCGGAGGAGGACGGGGAGCAGCTGGGTCAGCGGGAAAGTGTGGCGACTGTCTGCGAGCCAGATGCAGCCCTCAAGAGAGCCATATCTGGCTCGCGAGCCATGGGTTCCCGACCCCTGCCATAGATGATCAAAACTGGAGATTCTCAAAACACCCCATCTAAGGAAATCAGTAGAAAACTTCCCAGGGAAATATTCCACGTTAAAATTCAAAAGAAACAGTAACATATTCCCATCAAAGTCTCCTTATACAAGGCCAATGGATATATAGTGAGATCTGTGCATGGGGACCTAGACAGTGTTGGACGGCCACAAAAACTAGATAAGGGGAGCATTTCCAACCACTGCTTGTTCTGTTTGGACCCATTGCTTACTTTTATGAAACCCTATGCCAATCAATCACAGCTTTAAGTTGAGATATGAGATACTAGTTTTTGAAATTGGGAATACCCACCACCCCCTCCCCCCTTTGATTTAGTCTTCTAGAACAGTGGTTCTCAACCTTTTTTAGCCGGGACACACCTGACAGATGGTTCTCACATGCATGACACACTGAACATGTGACCATCACGGGGCTAAATGTAAACATGCACTCTGTATCCACGGGAATCCCCTCAACCCCCAGGAATGAGTGCAGAGCAGATCTAGGGCATTACCCTGTACAACTCGCCATACAAAAAAGATATTCTGGTTCTGATGACATCCCAGTAAAAGCAAAACAAACTCCCTTTACTACCAGGCACAATAGCCTTCCTTATGAAAAGACAGTAATTTACCACTAATGCATATCCTATTGAGAAAACACAACAAATAAGATTGATACAAATGCATACATGCTAGTTAAATACCTCACCTCAGTCACACACCCTTCACCAAGTACAGAAAAACCACAAATTATAAATATGGAGACAGAAACTGTAATGGAAAACCAAAAAAGCCACTCTGCATGCAGTGCGAACCTGGAGAAATGGAAAGAGAAATATAGCACCTAACAGACTCTCAGGATTTGCAATAATGCACACAAACTAACCCGCACAAAGCTACGCCTGTATTATGGAACACACTCAAACAGATGTACCTACAAATGTCAGTAAAAAAAACCCCTTTAAATAAATAAATACAACTATTAAACCAAACCCTAAACACTAATATATTTCCTATTGGGAAAACAGAATAAGCCAAAAATAATTGTAAAGCTATATTAAAAATGTTACAAAACAGCTGCTGAACAGAATAATATCCAACAATTAAAAACTCATAAAAATTATTAAAACATGTCCAAATATCAATAAAATATTTCAAAACAGCAGACATCACATCATACCCAATAATTAGTCAACCAAGAAAAGTAAATTTAAAATGCCACCTTTACTTAACCTCTCCAGCAACTCTCCTACTCCTTTCGCTTCCAGGCCAATAGCACTCAGCAGAAGCAGCAAGGGCTGCTGAAACTGTCCTCACAGTCCACAATCATCACTCACACACATATCCCCATCCCCCCCCCCCCCCCCCCCATTAGACCCCATGACCAGTCTCGGTCTCCCTCACACCAGTAATCTTCCTGACCAGTCTCTCTCTCAATCACACACAAATGCTCTTGCACCCATTCACACCAGCTCTCACCCATGCATTCATTCACATCCACAGACACAAGCTCTCACCCATGCATTCATTCACACCCACAAGCTCTCACCCATGCATTCATTCACACTCACAGACACAAGTTCTCCCCCAGGCATCCATTCACACCCACACACACAAGCTCTCCCCCAAGCACACATTCACACCAGCTCTCCCCCAAGCACACATTCACACCAGCTCTCACCCAAGTACACACACACACACACACACACACACACACAAGCTCTCACCCAGGCATCCATTCATACCCACAAGCTCTCACCCTGGCACACACACACACCAGCTCTCACCCATGTATCCATTCACACCCACATATACAAGCTCACACCCACACTTCCATTCATACCCACACACATAAGAACTCACCCAAGCATCCATTCACACCCACAGACACAAGCTCTCACATAGGCACCCATTCACACCCATACACACCAGCTCTCACCCAGGCATCCATTCACACCCACACACACACCAGTTCTCCCCCAGGCATCCATTCACACCCACAAGCTCTCCCCCCCAAGCACACATTCACACCAGCTCTCCCCCAAGCACACATTCACACCAGCTCTCCCCCCCAAGCACACATTCACACCAGCTCTCCCCCAAGCACACATTCACACCAGCTCTCCCCCCCAAGCACACATTCACACCAGCTCTCCCCCCCAAGCACACATTCACACCAGCTCTCCCCCAAGCACACATTCACACCAGCTCTCCCCCACGTACACACACACACACACACACCAGCTCTCACCCTGGCACCCATTCACACCCACACACACCAGCTCTCACACCCAGGCATCCATTCACACCCACACACACACCAGTTCTCACCCAGGCATCCATTCACACCCACACACACCAGCTCTCACCCATGTATCCATTCACACCCACATATACAAGCTCACACCCACGCTTCCATTCATACCCACACACACAAGAACTCACCCAAGCATCCATTCACACCCACAGACACAAACTCTCACATAGGCACCCATTCACACCCATACACACAAGCTCTCACCCATTCCCACCCACACACACACCAGCTCTCACCCAGGCATCCATTCACACCCACACACACACCAGCTCTCACCCAGGCATCCATTCACACCCACACACACACCAGTGCTCACCCAGGCATCCATTCACACCCACACACACACCAGTGCTCACCCAGGCATCCATTCACACCCACACACAACAGTTCTCACCCAGGCATCCATTCACACCCACACACACAAAATCTCACCCAAGCACACAATCACACAAGCTCTCACCCAGGCATGCATTCACACTCACACACACACGAGCTCTCACCCAGGCATCCATTCACACCCACACACACAAGCTCTCACCCAGGCATCCAATCACACCCACAGACACAAGCTCTTACCCAGGCATCCATTCACTCCCACAGACACAAGCTCTTACCCAGGCATCCATTCACTCCCACAGACACAAGGTCTCACCCAGGCATCCATTCACACCCACAGACACAAGCTCTCACCCAGGCATCCATTCACACCCACAGACACAAGCTCTCACCCAGGCATCCATTCACACTCACAGACACAAGCTCTCCCCCAAGCCCTCATTCACGCCCACAAACTCTCCCCCAAGCACTCATTCACGCCCCCAAGCTCTCCCCCAAGCACTCATTCACACCAGCTCTCACCTAAGCACACATTCACACCAGCTCTCACCCAAGCACACATACACACACAAGCTCTCACCCAGGCATCCATTCACACCCACAGACACAAGCTCTCACCCAGGCTTCCATTGACACCCACAAGCTCTCACCCTGGCACACGCACATATCAGTTCTCACCCATGCATCCATTCACATCCACAGACACAAGCTCTCACATAGGCACCCATTCACACCCATACATACAAGCTCTTACCCAAGCACCCATTCACACCAGCTCTCACCCTGGCAACCATTCACACCCACACACACCAGCTCTTATCCTGGCACCCATTCACACCCACACACACTGTATTAAATCTGCTGTTAGGCTGCGGAGTAGCAATCTATTATTGGCTCCTAAAGAAGGAGGAGTCAGCAATCTTATAATGAATCTGATAGTTGTGGGTGGATCCCTGGGCCGGTGGCAGATGACCACGCCCCCAGGAGGATATCCCGAGAGGGATCACCGGCTAGGCTTGAGTATGGAGACAGACACACATTAGTTATTTTATTAAACAGGTTTTTGAAACCACCAGAGGTGGCAGTAGTGAGCTGATATGCCCGGCAGGGCTGTAGTCCCTCAGGTACTGGAACAGCGATCCAGGATGGCTGAGCTGTTGAGAAAGTGTAGAAAGTGAGTAGGCAGAGTTCATGAACAGAACTAGATGACAAAACTCACGTAAGGTCTCAAGGAAGCTCAGGAGCTGGAAAGGTTTAGGCCCTCGAGGAGCGAGTACCTGGTCCCCAGAAAGCTCTGAGAGAACGATGGTAACTCACAAATGTTTGTAGCAGCAATAGCTTCCAGGCAGTAGAGAATCTTCAGAGTGTCCAGGAACATGGGCTCTCGAGGAGCGAGTACCGGTTCCTATCTGTAATCTGAAAGCAAAGAAAAAGAGCGAGGCCGCCGAGGAGCGGGTACCTCTGGTAAGTCCGAGGAGGCAGAGTAGCTTGGATAGCCGAAGCGAGTCCGATGACATTCCTTACTAACTCAGTTTGTTAGCGAAAATAGAGACCTTTAAATATTGGAAGCGGATGACGTCATCTCAGGGGGATGCCCCTGCGGTTCGTGCTCCTGCTGGTACTTCAATCAGAGCGCACGCGCGCGCCCAAGGTCTTCAGGCAACATGGTGAATCTGCAACGTCGAGCCGGTCCGGGGACGCTGTGGCAGCCAGCTGTCCATCAGACCCGGAGGGAGTCGCCACAGAGGTAAAGAGGGCGGAGTGAGGACATCGAGCAGCGACAGTCACAACACACACAAGTTCTCACCCAGGCACCCACACACACCAGCTCTCACCCATGCATTCATTCACACCCACAGACACAAGCTCTCACCCAGGCACTCATTCACAGACAGCCACACCAGCTCTCACCCAAGCACTCATTCACCCACAGATACACAAACCCTCACCCAGGCACTCATGCATACACAGACATACCCGCTCTCACCAAAAAACATTCTTTCTTCACTGCAGGGATGGGCTCCAGTTCCCCCGCGGTTTTACTCCGGCGGGCCTTCTTTTTGCACCACCATGGGAATGGGCTCCCGTGGTGGCCTTGCTTCATAGGCGTCTGGTTTCCTCTTCGCCACCATGGGAGTGGCTCCCATGGTGGCCTCAGTCGGGTTTCCTCTTCATCGCCACGGGCTGTGGCAGCCATGCTTCGTTGACGTCCGGTTTCCTCCTCGCCGCCACGGGCTGTAGCGCCTTGCTTCGTCAGCGTCCGGTTTCCTCTTCTCCGCCACGGGCTGTGGAGGCCTTGCTTTGTCAGTGTCCGAAACTATTTCTCCCATCCCACCCCTGGGCTAGGAAATGCCTGCCTCACCAACCAATCAAAGGCTTCCTCCCTTCATCCTACTCCCACTGGTAGGTAGAAGGGAGGAGGTTTCTGATTGGCCTGCGCAGGGTCAGGCAGAATGAAGGAGGCTTCCCATTGGGCAATGGGGGTAGGAAGAAAGGAGGCTTCCAATTGGCCCGCGGGGGCTGGAAAAAAAGCGAGAAGGGAAGTGCAACGGGCAGTGGGACACCGGGAGACGCGACACACCTGCTAGTGTTTGGTGACACACTAGGGTCGCGACACACCGGTTTAGAAGCGCTGTGCTAGAGTACCCTTTGGGGTCTTCATTTTCAAATGAAGCTAAAAATCTTTTTTGGCACTTTTTCAAAAGTGTGTTGGGCAGAGCAATTGGGAGAGTTTGAAAGCTATTCTGCCCAACCATGCCTTTGGAGATCAGATTACAGCGAGACCCTAAAACATTCAAGAGAAGTCTAAAGACATGGTTTTGTAAACAAGCCTTTTATAAAGAGACCGGAGAATAGAAAATACACTGGAATAAACAGAAGAGCACCGGCACACAGCACTATTATCAAATGTGCATTACAATATTTTAACAAATTTAGTACACAATGAATGTAATAATATAACACAGTAAATGTGATTTTTTTGACCTGTAAAAATACCTTCTAGGTACACCTGACCAGAACCTACATCACTAAACATTTGTATGTATTTTTATGATTTAATGTAACCGAAACTTAATGGCACCTGTTAGAATGTACTATAGTACGCTTACTCCAAACTTACTTATGTGCCTACATGTAAACCGTTGCGATGGTATTTAACTTAGCGACGGTATAGAAAAGACTTTAAATAAATAAATATGGTATACTTCTCCCAAACATCTAAAGTGTGAAACACTGAAGAAATAAGAGAGGGATAAATCAGCTCCAATATGAACCCCCAGATATTGCAAGCTCTCCCTTGCCCATTGAAAAGGAAAGCAAGCCCTAAACACAGAAACCAAAGCATCTGGAAGAAACATTCAATATTTCTGATTTATCCATGTTCACCTTGAATCTTGAAAAGTTATCAAAATCTCACTCGCTCACATTCCCTCTGGTGGGGGGGGGGGGGGGCAGTCATGATAAACTTCTCATTCAATTGGAGCAAAGGTGCATCTTTCATCCAAAATCAGTAGAACCATCAGCCTTGAATTTAGCCGTTGAATGGGCTGGGGGGTTTTTTTGGGGTTTTTTTTTTTTTAATGAAAATCTCTTTGAATATTTTCTTTATTACATTATTCTAAGATTCTACAATTTTATGTTTTGTTTCAAAAAAAAAAAAAAGTTTTTCAACAAGTTTTTGATAGCATGGTGACATGCTACAGTCTACCCTGTTCCGGCTTAGCTTCCCAACAATGTCTGGGGAGCTCATAAACTCATTGCACATGCTTGGGCATTTTTTTTGTGACAGAGGTGTACCTAATGCGTGGCAACACGTAACAAAATGGTAGTATATTGAACTATTTGATCAATACTGTGAGTATTATCCTTTTGAACAAAATGATCTTTGACTATGATTTCCATTCAAATGCTTGCTGGGGTTTTTTTTTATATATGTTCTATTTTTGCTTTATATTTAGAGCTTAACCCTGAAGAAGATCATGTGAAACACTGGCCATTGTTGGTTGGGTGGCTTCTTATAAAGCAAGCCATAAGAAGAAAAGGCTTCTTTTTGCAAGTTAAGTCAAGTTTTTAACATTACAAAAGAACAACAAAAATATAATTATAATAAGAGAATGTTTTCACAATAAAGTCTGGTTGGGATGAAAGTTTTTGACCATGATTATAAGCGTGCATATACCAAGCAGTGTTAATTTGTACTTTGCCAGCATCAATGCATTCTTTAAAAAAAATATAATCATTGATATTTGTATGGAAGACTAAATGTATGTTAACTTGGGCATTTCTCACAAGTACTGATCAACTGAGAATTTTAATGGAGAGGTTTTTTTTTGTTTTGTTCTTTTAGTGTGATTTATCAATATAACCGCTCTTAATAGAAACATAACAAGCAAGAAGGCATTTCAGCCTTATCCAGAAGCTTCTTCATCCATGCCACATCTCAACTCATGTTACATATGCTTATGAGGTTTTGCCATATTGCCTGCTTTATCTTGCACGATATCAGTGTCGAGGTAGGAGCACTAACAGATTTCTTCCTGGTAGCCATACCATCACTTCAAGCAAAGATTTAACCAGTAAATTATTACAGAATAAAAAAATCTGCTAACTGGGAAGCCATACAACTA
Source organism: Rhinatrema bivittatum (assembly GCF_901001135.1). NCBI lineage: Eukaryota > Metazoa > Chordata > Amphibia > Gymnophiona > Rhinatrematidae > Rhinatrema > Rhinatrema bivittatum. The sequence continues at coordinate 711,990,656 of NC_042615.1, forward strand.
AGCAACCAATCTGCCTAGAGGCATCGCTTTCTCACAAATGAGCCATCTTAAATTGAGGCATCTAATGTAGTTTTTCAGTTTCTCCAGCATCCTATTTACAATAATTTTGCCTTGAACTAAAGATGCTTGTGCCACAACTGCCTGGTTAACCTGAGCAAAGATATTTTCCACCACTTGAACACAAGTGGATAAATTAGCTTCATATGTCTGAATCCTTGCTTCAAACTGAGTTAAAGAAATAGCTAAGAATGAAAAAACTTGATGTAGAGCAACTAGGACAGCCCAGATGGTGCTCAGGGTTTCAAATTCAGGTTTAACCAGAGAAGAGATCTCAGGAAGTTTAAGTCTAAAAGAGAAAACAGGCAGTGTACAACACTTAACCCTTGAAGAAGAAACCTCCCTCCTGAACCACTTTTCCCTGAGATCCCGACCCAGGACCTGACTCCAACAAAAATCCATGGGCAATTAGATTTGATTTTCTGAAATGCGCCCTCCTATGTCACAGTCTCAGGTTTCCCCACACTCATGGCAGCAGACAAGTCTCCACCAGCACTATGAGATCTCAGCTGCTCAGCATCATCTCCTCTGGGACAGCTGAAGCAGAGTCGAACAGAGGTCGGGGCTGAAGCAGAGTCGAACAAAGATCCGGTCTAAGAGAGATCTCCATCCCAGAGCTTGAAGCCATCCCCATTGCCTCATGCACTCCCACTGATTTCAATGAAGTAGAAGACTGCAAAAAGTCAGTGATGGATGTTTGACAACCACTCAAAACAAAGTGGGAGGGGAGAAGTGACTTCCCAAATTTTGCCTTTATGCTTCCTCACCATTGAAAAAGGAATATAAGACACACCCGTCAAAATCCATTTTCAATCTGACTTCAGTGTGTGGCCTATCTTGATTCCCAGCTTGAGGAGTGTTTTGAGAGAGGTGGTGAAGTGTGAGTATGTGAGAGAGGTGGAGAGGTGTTAGTATGTGAGAGAGGTGGAGAGGTGTTAGTATGTGAGAGAGGTGGAGAGGTGTTAGTATGAGAGAGAGATGGAGGGAATGTGAGAGAGAGAAGGTTAAAGACAGTGGCAATACTAGAAGGAACTAAACTGGAGCAACACCTTCCCCTTCTCCCAATCTGGATCATCCCTTTCTTGTTACCACATTCTCCACCCAAATTAACTATGTGACTACAAAGGAAAGGAGGCATTCACATTTAGAGAGCCAGAAGATAGGAAATTGCAGTACAAAAGGCTTTGCTCACAAAGATGCATAGCAACCTACCAGGATAAATAAAGCAAGCAACAACCCATATAAAAATGGGATCTTATTAGACTGTATGTTTTTGAAGTGGCAAATTTTACATCCCAATAAGAAGCATGAAAGACTGAAGATATCCTTACACAAAGTGAATTAATTAGAACAAAGAGAAAATATGTGCATTGTAATAATCAACTCACATGACCTCTTAATAAGAGTGCCACAGCATTAACAAGCATGCACTGAATTCACATTAAGCAGAGAAAATTCTATCAAATGATTAATTACTTTTACTGCTAGGCTAAAAACAAAATAAAAAGAGACAGTACAATATTTACCAATTATAGCTGACTTGTAGCTCTGCAAGAAGATGATTTGTAAACCACTCATCAAAGTCCACACTGTCAAATAACTCATAAGCAGCCAGTCCAACTGCGTTGTATACTGTTTAAGAAACAAGCATATTTTGTTTTTGTTTTCTTCAAAGCTGACAATTAAAAAGAACATGCACTTTGAATTAAAAAAAAAACATGAACCTAATTGAAGTAATAAAACATCACCTTCCTTTGAACTGTAATATTGGTTTGTATGCAACTGGCTCCCACAAGAGAGCTGATCTATGAATCTAACTACAGATTTAAAAAATAAACAAACAGAAGAGTTGATAAGGGAATCATAAGTGTCCCCCCTAAAGAGGAAAGGGCCAGGAAGATGCATTTGATAGGGGATTTCTTTCAGCCTAAGATCAATCTCTCTCTCTCGAACTTCCCTGACTGGAAAGGAGATGACTTTTCCTGGAGAAGAGATCCCATAATGCAGCAAAATAAATCATGCAAAATATCAACAATGCTATACAGTTCACAAGTTCATCCACTCAACATGTTTTCTTTAATATTAAAATGTGTTTCAATATAGGAAAGATGAGGAAAATATTACATAGAAAAGAAAAACTGCAAATAATTCTCCCTAGGATTTTTTGACTCTCTCAAAGCTCACACTCTGCAACTGACTACTTCTCCCATTCCTTTAAGGTGGGAAGCTAGATTCATTTAAGGGAATTAAATTCATTCAACAGCAGCTTTTCTTTCTTTTAGAAAATCTTGTTCAATCCTATAAAAATCAACTCACTGCTAAACAAATGCTAATTGATAAACAAAGGTTAATTTCTTGATCAAGTGTAAAAGTAGTTTTTAAAATCAGAAAATAAATTGAATTTACCAGTATCTTTAATAAGCAGAGTGCGGGTGTCTTCTACACTGGTTGGCCCTTTAAAAAATTAAATTGATCTTTGTTAGCCTTTAAATTAAAATAGACAACTTAAAGCTGCAAAGGAGTGGCCTATAGTTAGAACAGCAGGCTGAGAACTAGGAAAATCTCAGTTCTTTTACTGACACTCCAAGGAACCTAAGCCAAGTCACTTCATCTGCCTCATGTACAAATATAGATTGTATGCCTTCTTGGAAAGGACCTACCTACTGTACCTGATTTGTAACTCACCTGGAACACAGGCTCAGAAAGGCAAGTAATTAAATCCAAATTGAAATACAGTCCATGCAATACAAATCCCTGTTGATGTTAGGTCCTATTTATTTAGGCCATTTTCACATTCTGTGACTATTAGAAAGGGTTTAATAAATCATGCTGCAATAGAACGCTACACTCAATATATTAAGTAATGTATATGTTTTCAATTCTTTTTTTTTATCCAGACAATAGAGAAACCAGCATATGCTATAGCATATAAAAGTCTTTTTTTAAATCGTATAGATATTTGATATGTGATCCTTGTGCTTCTTCGATGCAGGGAGGGAAAGAAGGATGGGGGGAGGTAGGGTTATGGGAGGAGGGGTAAAAATATGGATAGAGTTAAGAAAATATGTACCAAATGTTATGCTTTGGTAATGTTCATTATTTATAATAAAAACAGATTTAACATAAATCTTGCAGCCAACATACAATTCTAACTTTATTTAATGTAAAGTTAAACTTCTGACCAATAAGATATAAGATAATAGTATATAATTTGATAAGTATCCATGGTAAGATATATAAACCTACTATAGTACTAATTAGCTCATAAATATTTCATTAAACTCTGAAGCTGATATTCAAAGGGAATTGTCCAGGCAATTTTAGCTACCCAAACAGAAAGATTTGAAATTCCTAACCGGCTAAATTTTACCTGGATAAGTCATTACTTGGGGAAAAAAAAAAAAAAAAGAGGCAGGGAAGGGGGCATGCTTAAGCACAACCTAGGTTAAAGCTGGATAAGTCTGATTATGCATATCGCTGTCCTAAATTTACTCAGGTAACTGTTCACAAATATTGCGCATCAGACTTAGTACATCCCGCTGAATATTCCAGCTAAAGTTGCATGCATAACTTTCCAAGCAATATGGCCCTCTATACTTCTAAAGTTCGTTAAAAAAATGAATTTATAATAAAATATATTTAAATAAGAACTTTATATATACAATGTATCATGCATAAAATATAGCAGATGGATTTCAAATGGTGTATATAATATAGTAATTAAGAGAGACTTGACTTTACCCTGTAGACTGTGGACCATTTCTAAAAGAACAGGAGTAAGAGTCTGACTGTATTCGTGGAAAATATCCATGAAAAGCACTTCTGTACACGGCTGAAAGAGTAGAAAATGACAGTTATCAAGTCACCCTGCATGCTTTATTTCAACTGATATTTAATACTTTTTTTTTTTTTTTTTTTTTTTATTTATCATCAACTACTGCTGGATATTTAAACTCAAATACTAAGATGTTGTTAGAGTACTTTTTCTCACAAGACAAAAATGTGGCCCCCAAAAATCTGATGGCACGACATCCTAATTTGAATCATAGATTTACAAAAAGTTACTGAATACTCTAATTGAACACTGGCAGACTCCCCCATGCCAGACCATTCTATCCAAAAACAACAAATTCTGGATGGTAATTTGCTAAGTGATATATTTTTTTTCACATGGCCCTCCAGGAATGAAAGGGATTTACATGCCAGAAAAGCAGAAATAGTAAATCTGGAACCTGTGCCATGAGAGAGCTTCAAGCTGGGAAACAAATTTAACAGAGCCCCTTAGTTTTTCTTCTAGTTCCTTATTAAATGAAGCACATTCCAAAATGTATTCTAAATAATAAAATGTTTTCAGATGTAAATATTTATTCAATTATTGAGCGCCTATAAGACAAACTAACCCTTCTAAATTTTGGTAACTAGGGTGAAATGGGGTAAACCGAAAACGTATTTCTCCATGTGTGTGCAAACAGATACCAAGGCAGTCTTTAGTAAGGTGCAAAGGGAGTGACCTTATCAACCCCTGCAACTGAAAGGGTACTGTCGGGTCACACAGCACAAACCTAAAGATATGCACAGATAGCAGGAGAAGGTAGCCGGATGCAATACGCAGATCATACTTCCTCTCTATAATAGTTCTCTCCCAAAGCATGGCTACTGGGGCCATCCGTGGACTAACTGCTAAGAGAGCATAAAAACAGCAGGTTGTACTTCACACCAGGACTTGCTCCAGCCTAAGGATGACTGTGATACCCACTCACATGCATGTGTTTATATGCACAGATAACATCAACCATATGTATAGCATGCACAGCTTCCTTTTATTGGCAAAATCTCAAGTAAATATAGCCCTTTGCATTTTCAACTAATTTTATCATCCACTTTTTAGCTCTTTCTGCATGCATTTTAATAAAACAGTATTATAAACAAGCTTGTGCATTCCTTTCAGTATTATATAAATTATACAAATTAACATCTAAATCAATAAAATCTAATAACCTAAACTATTATAAAATAGTCCCATTGAGAAAGAAATGCAAAAAAAATCCCCAAATTATGCAAAAAAATAATTTTAAGAAAATAAAAATATTTAATACTAGTGGTCTACAGCCAAAATTAATGTAGTCAAACTTTACTAAATCTGGTTCACTGAGAATGAAAATGATGCTTAAAAATGTCGATTGGCTTTAGTTTTCAAGATATGCTACTGGGTCCATATACAACCTTTGATTTGGGAATTGCAGAGTGTGGACCAGCCCCAGCCATCACTGAATCTGTTTCACCTTAAAACAGGTGATTGTAGGTACCAGGTGGCTCCCACAGCAAGATATAGTGCAGGCTCAGACGGGAACAAGAGAGAGGCCCGTGGGACTATAGGAGAAGCCAGCTCCTCCGCAAAACAGTGGGTGAAGATGGGAAGCAGCCTTGAGATTGAAATGCTTAAATGTTGTGTTACTAAGAATTGCTTGTGAATGCTGAATATTAAAGCACCGAACATAAACAGTACTGAGAAAAGCTTTGATCGCTCTTGTATTGTGTCACTTTTAATGTCAGTTCGAGGATTTTCTGTCCTAGACAAGGTACAGCCAGAGGCCCATGCCTCCAGAGAAAAAAAGAAAAGGAAAAGAAGCTTTGTTTGAAAGCCTGAGTGCTTTAAACGTTTTACAGATCAGTGCTCAAATCTCCAGGGAAAGGGGAGAGAGGAGAAAAATAAGAGGAAAATTATTCTCTATTGTTTGAATCCTTTTGTTCCTAAAGAGGACACAGCTGATTGGTGCAAGAGAAGCACAAGCAGGGGAAATCAGAAAAGAATGTTTTTTTTTAATTCTGTAAGAGAAGTACATAGAGAAAAAGAAAAATTTCCCAGGCCTGCAAAGGCAGTTCACAGCTGTAAGTTTAAAGTGTAACAGGCCAGCGAGTAGTGCTGCCTGATTACAGAAAGGAAAAAATAAAAGTCAGTTAGTGCTGGATAAGCCAGGTTTTCCCTGTCAGAAGAAAAATAAAACGAGGAAGTTTGGCTGTATGTTTAAACAGAGCATGGCCCTTGAAAGAAAGGAGACACACTGGCAGCAAAACCTAAGAGAAGAAAGAAGGTGGACTACAACAGGGCGTGGCCCTTGAAAGAAAAATTCAACTGTTTGAGTACTTCCCTAAGGGAAAAGGAAAACGTTGTGACTGTGAATAAAAGCAGGGCAGCCAAGAAAAATTCTGCCAGGATCCAGGAAGGATATGGAAGCTTTGGGTCAAGTATTTGGAGAGAGGCTAAAGCAGCAGCAGCAAAAGCAAATACAGACCTCTAAGGCCCTGCAGCAAGCCTTTCAGAGGCAGAATCAAAAGTTGTTCCAGGCTCTGAGAGAATGGCATCAATTGTTACAAGAACAGCAATTACCGACGCAGATAGATACCACTGAGGAAGTGGAGAGTACTGAGGAATATACAGTACTCTACCTGGAAAAAACCAGAGCAAGGGAACTCATGGTGGAGCCTTGCAGACTGGCCTGAAAGGAGCACAGATTGGCGTAAAGGAGACAGCACAGTCTCACTAGAGAAAGAAGATAAAGAAAATGCAATTATAGACAGAGTCTCCTGGTTTTGGTTTACCCAGTGAGCTGAGAGGAGTCTTCACCAGGGGAAGAGCTGGTGGAAATATAGGAGGCAAAACAGTTGCTACTGCTGGACAGCAGCAGCTGCAGCAGAACCTTACTGAGCAGTGGCATGGCCTTATCATGGCTGACTCACTCCTCATGGACTTTGCAAAAGGGGGAGCTGAGACGTGAAGGCCAGAGAAAGGAGGCAAGGAGTATACCGAGACAGCAGTAGCTGCCTTGAACCAGAATGACCAGCTGGCTGAAGAGGAGTCGGAGCATGTTCTGGAGCACTGACCCACTAACCACCAGGAAGCAGAAGTGAGAAAGAAGGCCAAAGTTGAAAGCATGAAAGGGTCAAGAGTACTTGGAGCCCAAGCCATGAAGGACAGGGACTTCCCTGTGATCCATCTTAGAGATGACAAACTGTAATTTTGGACTAAAACGGGACACTGTAAAGAGTGGGATTTTGGGACTCCAAAAATGGGGTGGTCGAGAGGAGTAGGAGCAAACTTTTGAGTTGTAGTTGTAAAGGGAACCCTCAGTTGAGACCCCAGGTAGATGAGAGAAGGGTAACCTTTGAAAAGCTGAAAGGACACCAGTAGAAAGGGGGGGGTCCCTTGAGAAAAACAGCGAGGTAGTCCTTGAGTTAGGACCTTGCAGACCAATAGTAGCAAGGACCAGAGAGGAAAAGAGAAAGCCCCAGGTGAACCCAACATGGAAGTCAAGAAACTGAGAGTTCCTATGTCGGGTCAGTGCCCTGGTAGGAGCAGTCATTCAATCTGACAAGACTGAGCTAAGGGATTATGTGAAGAAGCATTACTGAGAACCCCCAGAACAGTGTAAAGGACCAGCCCTAGCCATCTGTGGGCCCGGTCCACCTTAAAACAGGGATTATGGGTACAGGGTGGTTCCCAGAGCAATATATATTGCAGGCTCTGAAGGGAGCAAAAGAGACCCAGGGAACCAAAGGAGAAGCCAGCTCTTTCCCAGAATAGTGAATAAAGATGGGAAAAAGCCTTGAGATTGAAATGTTTAAATGTTTTGCGACTATGAATGGTTGTGAATGCTGAATATTGAAGCACTGTAAATAAAAAGCACCTAGAAAAGTCTTGACCACTCTTGTGTTGTGCCACACAGAGGATAAATGAGTTAAGAAGGGAAAGGATCTCAAATTAAATCAGAAATTACTAATATACATCTTTGACTGAATCTATGAATAAACCCTATGACAGGGGTCGGGAACCCATGGCTCGCGAGCCAGATATGGCTCTTTTGAGGGCTGCATCTGGCTCGCAGACAAGTGTCGCCATACTTCGCGGTTCCCCGCTGACCCAGCTGCTCCCCGGTCCTCCGCCGCCCGGGCTTAAAATGCTGTCAGCCCGGGCGGAACGCGGCAGGACAGCTGGAGTCAGCGGCACCGGCGTGCTCTCTTCTCCCCCCCCCCCCCCCCCCGCGGCCCGGAAGAGGAAGTGGAGAGCATCGGGTGCCTGCGCGGGAAGAAGAGACCACACTAGCGTGGTCTCTTCTTCCGCGCAGGCACCCGATGCTCACCACTTCCTCTTCCGGGCCGCGGGGGGGAGGAGAAGAGAGCACGCCGACTGGAGTCATCCGGGTGCCTGCGCGGGAGTCATCGGGTGTCAGCCGGGTGCCAGCAGCTGGAGTCATCGGGTGCCTGCGCGGGTCTTCCCGCGCAGGCACCCGATGCTCTCCACTTCCTCTTCCGGGCCGCGGGAAGAAGAGAGCACGCCGGTGCTCTCTTCTTCCCGCGGCCCGGAAGAGGAAGTGGAGAGCATCGGGTGCCTGCGCGGGAAGACCTGCGCAGGCACGCTAGTGTCCGACGGGAAGAAGACTGCAGCGCGGCTCGGAGGAAAATGAAAATCTTCAACCGCGGCCGATGGGACTCCGCCTTCGCCTCCGCGAGGGCTGAAAATGAAGGAGGTTAGCGTTGGGAGGTGGCTGCTGCTGCCGCGAGTTCCCGGGGGGGGAAGGGAGAGAGAGAGAGTGAATGAATGAGCGAGCAAGCATGTGTGTTTGAGATCCTGTGTGTGTGAGTGAGAGATTGCATGTATGTGAATGATTGAGAGCCTGTATATGTGAAAGAGAGTATGTCTGTGATTGAGATCCTGCCTGTGAGAGAGAGAGCATGAATGTAAGTTTACCATTGGGAACCTGTATGTGTAAGTTTGTAATTGAAAACCTGTTTGTTTGAAAGAGTATGTGTGTATGATTGAGATCCTTTGTGTGTGAGAGAGATCATGTGTATGTATGATTAAGAGCCTGTGTGTATAAGTAAGGGAGAGATCATGTGTGTCTGTGTCTGATTGACAGCTGGTTTAGGTGATGGAGCATTGTGAGTATGTGATTGAGAGCCTGTGTTTAAATGAGAGAGAGAGACCATGTGTGTCTGTGTGATTGAGAGCTGATTTAGGTGAGGGAGCATGTGAGTATGTGATTGAGAGCCTGTGTTTAAATGAGAGAGAGAGACTATGTGTGTATGTGTGTGATTGAGAGCTGATTTAGGTGAGGGAGCATGTGAGTATGTGATTGAGAGCCTGTGTGTAAATGAGAGAAAGAGAGGACATGTTTGTAAGCATGTGAATGAGAGTCTGTGTGTGAGAGAAAAAGACAGCATGTATTTATGTGATTGAAAGCCTGTGTGTGTGTAAGCGTGAAAAGATAGACAGCATGTATGTAAATGTGTAATTAAGAGCCTATATAAGTGAGAGAGAAAAAACATTTGTATATGTGAGTGACTGAGAGCATGTGTGTATAGGTGTGTCATTGAGAGCCAGTGTGAGAGAGAGCGCTGGTATGTGACAGAGAGGAGAAAGTTCCAAGCAAACCACCCCGCCTCCTGCTAATTCAGAACAATCTCAGGACACCTGGATATCAAACGTTCCCAGGTATGCAGAGCAAAAAAATTTTTGTATCCTTATTATTTTTCATTACTGGATCTTTGTGTCTGCTATTTTGAAATATTTTGTTGGTATCTGGAAATGTTTTATATGAGTTTTTAATTATTGGATATTCCACTCATCAGCTGTTTCGAAATATGTTCTTTTTGTTAGTACAGTTTTACTGCTGATGATTTTATATTTCTTGATTTGTTTTATAAGGATGTGTGATGTTTCTTTTTTCCTTTGTTACACTGCATACAGAGACTCTGGCTTGTTGCAGTTTCCAATTCAGTTTTTGTCTGCATGCTTCTTGTTATGCGTTTTGGTCTCTTTATTCTATGTTAGGTGAGGGACAGCACGTGATTCAGGTGAGGTTTTCTGCTGGCGTGTAGTTTCTGTGTAGGACTCTATAGCAGCCTGACTTGGTCCGTTTTCCTAATAGGAGATGTATTGGTGTCTTAAGGCCTGGTGTAATATTTTCAGAGACTTATTGTACTTTAAAAGTGTGATCTTACATAAAATGCACACATTTACTTGTATTTAGTTTTAAACATATTGTATGGCTCTCATGGAATTACATTTTAAAATATGTGGCGTTTATGGCTCTCTCAGCCAAAAAGGTTCCTGACCCCTGCCCTATGACTAAGTTTGCATGGCAAGGAAAAGACAGCATGGAAAGCTGTACACAATAGATATATAATCAACTGGTTTAATTGTCACATTTGAATTCAGCACATCAATATCAATAATAAATGGCATATTTTATCACTGAAGACAACTTCTAAAAATTTGTATACCAGTGTAATACTAGAACAGTAGAGATCTGGGAACTGAACTGCTTTATATAGCAAACACTGTATTTCAGCAAAAGAAGCTGCAATAAAAGCAGACTATAGTTATGATCAAATTTACTAGTTACGGGAAGAAAAATGGAGAACAATTAATTTTTGCTGCATAAGAGTAAGAACAGAAAACTAGTGCTATCCAGTCAAGGTATTTGCACATCATCAAGCATCTGGAAAAACAATCTTGCTGCAATGAAAGAAAGCAGACTTAAGAATCATGGTGAAACAATATAAGACATCTTGCATATACAAATATTCAAGGCATGTTCAGCACCCTTTTTAGATGTAGGAAGGCACAGAGCAGAAATTTTGGAAGGGGATCCAGATGCCAGGAGTTCTCTCATATGCTCCCTCCCCAATACTCATGGCCCATTCCAGGCACTCTCCCCTCCTCAAAAACCATACTCGCCATAGCCCCTTCCTGAGTGCTCTCCTTCCTGCACTCCTCCTACTAAGGACTCCCACTCTCTTGCTCCGCCCTTCCCATGATCCCTTCTGAAATGCCCTCCTTCCTTACTTCTCCCCTACCTTGATGATCCTTTTATGGGTACTCTCCCTCCAGCACACCCCATAGCCCTTTCCTGGGTGCCCTACTTCCTCCTTAACAGCCACTTCCTGAGAGGTCTCCCCTCCTTCCCCTTCCAAAATTCCCTTCATAGGTGCTCTCCCCCTCCCCCCATGACCCCTGCCCACAAGCCTTTCCTCCTGCCCTCTTTGCCCCTTCCCAGGCACACTCCCTCCTGCTCACTCCCCTCCCAGCTCAACAGCCCATTATTCTTGGACGGTCTGCTTCACACTCTGCCCCCTTCTGCCTACTCCTGCATGCTGTCCCTCCCAGGTCCTATCCCTCCCTCCCTCCCTTTTTCCCAGTCCTTCCCCCTTATGGCTTCTTCTCCAAACCTCTCCCTGATGGCCCCCTGCCTGGGTGCTCTCATTTCTTCCCTCTTCCTAGTGTCCTTCCTCATTATCCTGCATCTCTGATAGCCCCCTTCTTGGGTGCTTTCCCTTCCATGACTACCTCCCTGCATACTCTCCTTCCTGCCCTACCACACCCTTCAATAGCTCCTTCCTGCATACTCACTAACCTGATCACATCCTTTGGCTCCTTCCCAAGTTCTTCCTTACTACTCACCCCTGACCCCTCATCATGTTTGTATGGCTCCAGGCCAGTGGTAGTGATGATTTTCAGGCTGTAGTCACATCAGAGAGAATTAGCATAGACCTGGTAACTGGCACACAGGTCCTGCAGGTCCTGTGCTGGCCCCACCACCTCTTCCCATATGGGTTCCCTACTCTCTAGTAAATCAGCGGGAGGAGGGCCATTGCAGGCCATTGCAGGGCCTGTGAGCATCTTCTGGCTCACATGCCTCAGGATAATTTTCTCTGATCTGTCTGCAGCCTGACATTTTCTGCCACCCAGCCCACTCTCCCTTCAGTTTCAAACAAGCCAAGGGCCCCCTGTTACTTGAGGACCCAGGAAAATTGCACTACTTGCTTGCCACCCCCAATGCTGGCCCTCAGACACATTAAAGAGGTAGTAGGTTTAATATGTACATTTATTAAATTAACAGAATATGCCTGTATGTTTCAATATACTATTACAAAATGGGGTTTAAAATAAAAGGCAATTAACAAAACTGTTGAATTTCTAGCTGCTCTGAAAAATAAGAAAGAAAATCCAAAATAAACATTTACTCTTATGCTGTTCAAAGTCTAGCAGTTTTGATTAATACAGCTGGGACATTAGGAAATCCTGTTCAATGATACTGTTTAACCTCAAAGCAAACCAATCCTGAGAAAAATCACTACTTTTGATTGCACTAATTAAATGAACTTGACAAAACTTACCCTCAGACTATATTTCCAAGAATCTCCTCCAGCCTCTTCCACTGCTATATTAAAGCAAGCAAGAAAATATGAATTATTTGTAACTTTGAATTTTTGTGATTCTATGTATAAATTATCATCTAAGGTAGAGGTGGGCAACTCCAGTACTCAAGGGCCACCAACTGTTTGTTTTCAGGAGATTTCTAATGAATATGCATGAGAAAGATTTGTATAGAAGCTGCCTTGACTGTATGCATATTCATTAGGGGTATCCTGAAAACCCAAACAAGTTGGTGGCCCTTGATGACTAGAGGTGCCTACCTTACTCACAAGACCTTTTCTCCCATTCTGTGTCAACAGGGAAAGACCTTGATGAATCTGGCCCAAAATAGGGCCAGTGCAAACTTTTTGGTTACTTTATGCAAAGAATTACTGTGCTGACCGCCACCCTCTTTATTCAGTCTCTCTCTCAGGCCCACCAAAAAAAGAAAAATATCCCCTCCAATGAGCTACTCTTTAAAAAACTAATACTCCCCACCGCCCGGTTCTTCACACCTTCCCTGGAACCCATGGCTGATAAAAAGCAAACCTTACAGCCTTGCAAACACCCAAATGCATATCTACCCCCCCCCCTGCATGCACACAGTTAAGAATTATGTATTTATAACAGATTTTACAGGAAAAAAGAAGTGTAGTCTTCTGAGGTAAAAATATTCACTACATTATACCATATTTGCATGTACTGCTGTGGTGCCAAGCAGAAGTCCCTTCAAAAAAGACACTTGGACCTCTTTAAAGGCCTATAGTTACGTGTGTTGGGTGTGTGTTTGACCCTCAGAAAGTCGTGAGTAAACAATATAATAAACCTCCCATACTAAAACAGCACCAATTGCCAGCACTCAAACAGTATCAACCCTACCTATGAAAAGGCAACACTGCAAATACAGGTTTTAGATGGTTTACAGAACATACATACATAATTATTCAATAAAATAAATAGACAAAACTAATGATAAAAATAGAGCATAAAACATAAGATTACTCTAAATAGGTAAAATAAAAACAATTCTGCTAAAATAACAAAATCAGAATTTAAAAAAAATGTAGACTGATAAGTCCAAGAAGACCTACAAAACTAATAAAGAGTAGTAAATCACCTGGACCGGATGGTATGCATCCTAGGGTACTGAAGGAACTAAAAAATGAAATTTCTTTTCTATTAGTTAAAATCTGTAACCTATCATTAAATCATCCATTCTACCTGAAGACTGGAGGGTGGCCAATGTAACCCCAATATTTAAAAAAGGCTCCAGGGGCGATCTTGGAAACTATAGACCAGTGAGCCTGACTTCAGTGCCGGGAAAAATAGTGAAAACTATTCTCAAAGTCAAAATCGTAGAGCATATAAAAAGACATGGTTTAATGGAACACAGTCAACATGGATTTCCCCAAGGGAAGTCTTGGCTAACAAATCTGCTTCATTTTTTTGAAGGGGCTAATAAACATGTGGATAAAAGTGAACCGATAGATATAGTGTATTTGGATTTTCAGAAGGCATATGACAAATTCCCTCATGAGAGGCTTCTAAGAAAACTAAAAAGTCATGGAATAGGACGTGATGTCCTTTCATGGATTACAAACTGGTTAAAAGACAGGAAACAGAGAGTAGGATTAAATGGTCAATTTTCTCAGTGGAAAAGGATAAACAGTGGAGTGCCTCAGGGATCTGTACTTGGACCGGTGCTTTTATATATATATATATATATATATATATATATATATATATATATATATATATATATGTAAACGATCTGGAAAGAATTACAAGTGAGGTTATCAAATTTGAGGATGATAAAAAATTATTCAGAGTAGTTAAATCACAAGCGGATTGTGATACATTACAGGAGGACCTTGCAAGACTGGAAGATTGGGCATCCAAATGGCAGATGAAATTTAATGTGGACAAGTGCAAGGTGTTGCATATAGGGAAAAATAATCCTTGCTGTAGTTACACAATGTTAAGTTCCATATTAGGAGCTACCACCCAGGAAAAGAGATCTAGGTATCATAGTGGATAATATTTTAAAATCGTCGGCTCAGTGTGCTGCAGCAGTCAAAAAAGCAGACAGAATGTTAGGAATTATTAGGAAGGGAATGGTTAATAAAACGGAAAATGACATAATGCCTCTGTATCGCTCCATGGTGAGACCGCACCTTGAATACTGTGTGCAATTCTGCTCACCGCATCTCAAAAAAGATATATTTGCGATGGAGAAGGTACAGAAAAGGGCAACCAAGATGATAAAGGGAATGGAACAGCTCCCCTATGAGGAAAGGCTGAAGAGGTTAGGGCTGTTCAGCTTGGAGAAGAGATGGCTGAGGGGGATATGATAGAGGTCTTTAAGATCATGAGAGGTCTTGAACGAGTAGATGTGACTCGGTTATTTATACTTTTGAATAATAGAAGGACTAGGGGGTATTCCATGAAGTTAGCAAGTAGCACATTTAAGACTAATCGGAGAAAATTCTTTTTCACTCAACGCACAATAAAGCTCTGGAATTTGTTGACAGAGGAGGTTAGTGCAGTTAGTGTGGCTGGGTTCAAAAAAGGTTTGGAAAAGTTCTTGGAGAAGTCCATTAACTGCTATTAATCCAGTTTACTAAGGGAATAGCCACTGCTATTAATTGCATCAGTAGCATGGGATCTTCTTAGTGTTTGGGTAATTGCCAGGTTCTTGTGGCCTGGTTTGGCCTCTGTTGGAAACAGGATGCTGGGCTTGTTGGACAATTTCTTATGTTCCTAAGTGCCCAGCATCTTACAGGTATGTGTCTTTAAAAATAAAAGTCTTTAGCAATTTCTTAAAAGTTTTCGTACAGGACATAGATCTCAGTTTATAAGGAAGAGTGATCCAAAGTCTGGAGCAGCCACCGAATAAGCATGCTGATGGGTCTTAGATGAAAGTGCTTGATGTACAGAAGGCACCTGTAATAGGGCCTTCTCTGAAGAGCATAAAGACCTTGAGGGATTATATATCTTCAGTAGTGTTCATCCATGAAAAGGAATTATGAGCAAGCAGGTTGTGTAATCACAGGATAACCTATCTGATCTTTGACTTAATCGGAAACCAATGAAGATCAAACATTGAGGTAATGCAATCCTGAATTGAGCAACCTGATTGAATGACCCTGGCGACAGCATTCTGCAAAAATTG
This sequence comes from Rhinatrema bivittatum, assembly GCF_901001135.1. NCBI lineage: Eukaryota > Metazoa > Chordata > Amphibia > Gymnophiona > Rhinatrematidae > Rhinatrema > Rhinatrema bivittatum. The sequence continues at coordinate 712,006,081 of NC_042615.1, forward strand.
CATCCCTTGAGTTGTGTGTTGAGATGCTGCTTGCGGGCCTAGCTGTAAGCAGCCTCTCACCTTTAGTGCGGCCTGGCAGCCGTCGCTGCTACCGCTGACCACCGTTCCCTCGCACCCTGGAGCCCACAGCCATTTCCGCTGCCGCCGCCACCTATGTCCCTACACTGCCTGGAGGCTGCCGCCGCCATCTTTGCGACCTGGAGGTTGCCGCCGATGCTGCCATCTTCGCGGCCTGGAGGCCACTGCTGATGTCCTCTTTCCGCGGCAGGGGGCCGCCGCTTCTCTTCTGCGGCCCGGAGGCCACTGCTGATATCCTCTTTCCGCGGCAGGGGGCTACCGCCATTGTCTCCTCTTTCTTCGTGGCAGGGAGCCGCCATCGGGCCTGTTTTATGGCATGGCTGCCACTGCCGCTGTCCATGGTCCCGCCCCTCTCCTAGACACATGGCCATGCCTCTCTTCATCATTTAAAGGGCCCACGGTGGGCAGTCCTCTGTGGCTCCACCTGATGACATTTCCAAGGTGTCTCCTCTTTAGCCCTATAAGAAGGGCCTCTCATCAGTCTGTCTTCACCTTCGCAAGGAGCTAGCCTGCTCCTGGATTCTCTGCTGTTCCAGCTCTTCATTCCAGGAGGCTCTGCAGTCCATCTCTGCTTCTTCAAGGCACTCTGCTCTTCGTGGGAATTCCCTTGTCTTCATCTGTGGTTCCTGGTCTTTCGTCTCCATCTTCGTTTGCACTTCCTGGTCTCTCATCGGATCCTGCATCCTCATCCGTCCTGTCTTCAGATGTTCCAGTCTCCGGATGTTCCTAATCCTGATGTTCTTGGTCCAAAAGTACCTGATGCTCCATGCTCCGTGGTTTAGACATCCCTGATGTCCTAGATGTCCAGATGCCCTGATGTCCAGAGGTCCCAGTGTCCTCTTCGCCAGCTCTTCATCCAGCTTACAGGTTCCTTTCGTCCATCCTTCCTGACATGCCTCTGTCGTGGTCCATGACCAGCACATGGGAGCTGTGTAGGGAGCTTTGTGGCACAAGGCCTATCTTCACGTCTGCAGCGCAAATCTCCAGAAAGCCCTTGATTTTAAGGTTCCTGAATTCGGGGTCCGAGTTCCAAGTTCCAAGTCTTGAATCCTGAGTCTTGTATCCTGTTCCCGGTCTTCGGAGTACCTCATGCCTGCTTCTGCCATGTCCTACACTCAAGTCAGATCCTGCTCTGCTTCAGCGTGGTCCACGACCAGCCATGGGAGGCTGTGTAGGGCGCGCCTCAGTACAGGCTTCTCCTGAATCTCTGCCATGTTTCCGGATCCAAGTCTTCACTTCTTCACTGGAGTTTGCTTCGCTTCCGGGGTGGTCCGTGACCAGCCATGAGTGGCTGTGTAGGGTGATCTGCGGCGCAGTTCTCAGCCCATACTAGTACCTGTATCCTGAGTCCTCGTCTGAGTTTCCTGAGTCTACATCCTCATCTGACTATCCGGAGTCCTCGTCTCACTACCCTGCGTCTTCATCCACGTCTGAGCACCCTGAATCCTTGTTCAAGTTCCTAGTCTCCTCGTCTCCTCCAAGTCCTCCTCTAGTCACCAAGTACCTATGTCTTGTTCCAGTTCCAGTACCATCGCCTGTCCTCGACATCTGTCCGTCCTGTCGCATCTGCCGTTCCCAGGCAGAAGGCCCAAAAGGGCTATCGAGTGGCCAGAAGGCTACCCCACAGACCAGCATTGCATTGCTGGGACTCTCCCAGTGCATTCAGGTTTGGCAGAGATCAGGGCTTTTGGTCTTCAGGCTGTCCACCCATGCTTGGACACGTCTTGCATGCCTCGGCGCTTCCACAGAGCTCCTCTGCAGTCGAGCTGTGATCCAAGGGCACACCAATCTCACTCCCTAGCGCTCCCCTCAACATTGTGGTGGATGGCAAAATCAGGTAAAGAGAATCACAGCCATCAAGGAGCGGCATAATTAGTGACTAGACTACAGTTAAAAAATCTGGGCTGTAACAGAGCTACAAAGGGGCGAAAGAGGACCAATTTGTAAAATCCAGCTCTCACAACAAATCCAACTTGTGGCATGAATGGCAATTTGGAATCAATAATAAATCCCAAGCTCCTGGCTTGTCGGTAGACAGTCCAGCGGTTCATGATATTAAAGAATTACTATCCCAGTCTTTCCTAAATAGAGGGCCAGTTTGTTCTAAGTAAGCCAAGATTTAATTGCAGAGAAGCAAACAGAGATCAGGGAATTAGTTTTAGCCCAAAAATATTTTACTAGGATATAGACTGAATGTCATCTGCATAAATTCAGAGGCTTTTACAGAGACCAGCCGACACCTTGAATGTGTTAAACAGCAAAGCAGAGAGGGCTAACTACTGTGGGACTCCCAAAAGCATATGATACAAATTAGAAAAATTTCCTTTGATCCAAGCTTGTTGCTTTCTGTTTATGAGATATGATTGGAACCAACTCAAAACTGAGCCAGAGATGCCAAATTCCAGCAGGTGTTATACAAAAATTACATGAACCATTGAATCAAAGGCAGCAGAAAGATCCAACATAATAACAGCATACCTATGGCCTTGCTCAAGAACTCTTAAGAACATAACATAAGAAATTGCCATACTGGGTCAGACCAAGGGTCCATCAAGCCCTGCATCCTGTTTCCGACAGAAGCCAAACCAGGCCACAAGAACCTGGCAATTACCCAAAAACCAAGATGACCATATGCTACTGATGCAATTAATAGCAGTGGCTATTCCCTAAAAAACTTGATTAATAGCAGTTATTGGGACCTCCTCCAAGAACTTATCCAAACCTTTTTTGAACCCAGCTACACTAACTGCACTAACCACATCCTCTGACAACAAATTCTAGAGCTTAACTGTGCACTATTTTCTCCAATTAGTCTTACACGTGCTACTTGCTAACTTCATGGAATGCCCCTGTGTCCTATTATAAGAAAGTGTAAATAACCGATTCACATCTACTTGTTCAAGACTTCTCATGATTTTAAAGACCTCTATCATATTCCCCCTCAGCCATCTCTTCTCCAAGCTGAACAGCCCTAACCTCTTCAGCCTTTCCTCATAGGGAAGCTGTTGCATCCCCTTTATCATTTTGGTTGCCCTTCTCTGTACCTTCTCCATTGCAATTATATCTTTTTTGAGACGCAGCAACCAGAATTGTACACAGTATTCAAGGTGCGGTCTCACTATGGAGTGATACAGAGGCATTATGACATTTTCCATTTTATTAACCATTACCTTTCCTAATAATGCCTAACATTGTTTGCTTTTTTGACTGCTGCAGCACACTGAGCCGACGATTTTAAAGTATTATCCACTATGATGCCTAGATCTTTTTCCTGCGTGGTAGTTCCTAATATGGAACCTAACATCATGTAACTACAGCAAGGGTTCTCAGGGCGTCGTTGAGAGATAGTAATAAAATATTAGGGCTTAAAGATTTACTAAAACCATATAAAACCTCATTTGTCTGGACAAAATCCTCCAACTATTTCAAGACTACAGATTCTAGAATCTTCACTACAAATGATAGGGAGGATCCGATTGACCAAGCCCACGTTATTTATTTATTTTTTAAAACGGTTGAACAGAGTCTGCTTGAGCAGATCAGGCACATGACCTTCCATTAAGGAGAGATTCACTATGTGAGTGAGGAACAGAGAGATGGCATAATTGACCAGCTTTAGAGTAGTCAGTCACTTTTCAAATATTCAGTGGACAGGTACAATTGTTCATAACATAATTATTAGAAATTTCCAATAAAGTAGCAGGTTCAAATGTATCCCATTTATTTTCAGATGCATCACATATGGTACCAGGCCCCAAAACACCAATACCTCACCTCAGTCACACAAGCAGAACACATTTAGCTGTCCGAGATCTGCAGCACTGCCAAATGTCATGCAGACTGCAAATGTTATATAATTATATTTTGGTTCTGTTTTCGCTATATTTTGAGGACAGCATCTGTATTTATATTTGTTTATTATATAAGTGTCTTCACAGAATAAAAATTATTTTGAGGAAAAAAAAGAATAGAGCAACCACAAAGTATAAATAGAAATATACAGGCAAAAATTGAACTGGAAACTGCAACAAACCAGAGACTACGCAGTGCAACAATGGGAAAAACAGAACCATCACCATTCCTCAAACATCAAACAATAAAATTAAAAAAATATTTATTTTATTTTTTATTTTTATTTACCAATCATTTTTATACCACATTATTATAAAAGGTCAATGAGGTTTACAAACCTCCTAGCACACACATAAAATACAAAATTTAAATGATAGTAACATTACAACAGCTGGAGTTAATATTAAAATCAGAACTAACAAAAATAATATTTAAAAAAAAACAAACAGCTGATGAATAGAAGATCCAATAATTAAAAATTCACATATCTTTTTTAAAACATTTACCAAATATCAGTAAAATATTTCAAAAGAGCAAACAAACAAAATTCAAACTCTATGTTTGGGAACTTTTGATTTCCAGTCACCTCGAGACTGAAATGGATTTGTAGGAGTAGGGCGTGTGTGTAAGCTTCCTCGCTCTCGCATAAATGCTGTCATGCTCACACATATACTCCTTCTCTTGCACACATGCAGTTTCACACACACACACACATCTGGGCCTCTCTAGCCATTCTTTGGTTGTGGTTGGTTGGCAACCTTGGCTCGTCGTCCTTAGTTCAGCCAGTGAACAGAGATCCACTGGCAGCCCTAAGGCCTCTACTATTCTCAGATGCCTTAGGGGGTTAGGATCTGCTGAGTGACCCACAGCCTCATCATCTTCACTATGTGGTACTTTGGGGTCCATCGGGCAGCACAGCAGCAGCATCTTCTCAGTAGCTCATATCCTCCTCTATCTTGGTTGCCTGGCAGCCTCACAGTCTCATCTTCATCATGTAGTCACGGCCTCCTCTTCTTCTCAGCCTCCCGATGCATTGGTATTCACCAGATGGCCTGTGGCTTCATCTTCATCATGGTTTCCTCTTCATCTCAGCACCCCAGCAGGTTGGTCTGCCCCACAGTCTCATCTTCACACCTGGGCAGATTAGGGTGCACCAGGCAGCCCCACAGATTTATTTTCTTCATGGTCCTTGGCTGCCTCTTTATCTGGGCCGCCCAATAGGTTGGGAGGAAGCTGGGTGGCCTGCAGCCTCCACTTGACTGTTGCCCCTGGCTGCCATCCTCTCCAGGCCACTGCCTTTTGCCTTTGGGCCAGAGTCTGTGCAACCCACAGCTTTGCACAGTGGGTTGCACCAACCCTGGACACTACAGAATGGTACAATTTTCTGTCACTACTTATTGGTAGTTCAAGTCTTCTAATGGATAACACATATTTCTACCATAAAAGGAATGAAGACTAATATGTTTACTAAAAAGATGCAGACATGGAACAAACAAGCTCATCAGTTACAAATGAGCCAAAGTGAATTGGAAATTAATGAAAATTTGGAAAAAAATATTTGTGCAAAAAGATTACCAATCCTTGAAATTTTTAGTTTTCAAGTATAAAGGTTTCTCACTGAAACAAAAAGATCTGTGAAAGAGCATAGATACTTGCTCTCTGGTCTGTTTCAATCTACCTTCAAGCTGGGTAAGAAAACATATTTAACAGCATTAAGATTACAAAACGCGGAATTTAACTCAATAATGATTACTTCTTTTCTTGGTTTCAATTGCATACATTAATCTGCAGGACAATACTTAGATTAAATTGCTATCTGGCTCATGGTTTGGTTAAGAAAGGTATGAGAAACAATGAATCAATAATAAGATCTCCATGTAACAATGTACAGATAAATTCAGTGCTATTCATCTCACTTTGATCTCTCCAAGCTAAATGTGCTGAGAAATCCAATATTTCCATTTCTTTGATGGAATGTGTAAGATTATCTACATTACAAGAAATAAATACTGCAAAAGTCCTAAATAAAAATAACAAAAACATTAAACACAGCTCTTATAAGTAGAACACCTATTATTTATCAATATAATTCTAACAAGATAATATTTCTTACTGAAGCCTTCTGGATCCTCCTCCCACATTGTCAATTCTTCCTCTGTCAGCAGGAAATAGTGAGTAACCAATCTCCTACAAATCTCCATCAAGGTTGTGCATGTGAAGAATGCCATCTTTATTTTATGTGCTTCAAGGGTTTCAGGTCTACTATCTGCAACAAATGTATCACAGTTAAGGCGTTAAAAGACATTGTTTTGTATTTTAAAATAGACTCAGAATTAAGGAGGGGATAAACAAAATAAATGAGAAAAAAATAATAGATGCTTTGAAGTGATTAAGAAACGTGCCTGTTAATAGAGAGATGCAATAAGATATTGGAATACACTGAATTGTAAATTTATCTGGTTAGATGCTAAACATCAATTTTTCACAGCCCTAGTGAACATATGCGTGTCATGGGTATATATTACCAAAATGGTATATTAACAAAGACATCCTTGGTTTGTTAGTTCATATTGTTTTGTGGATTGTTATTGGTTCACTTTCCTTATAATACAAGTCTCATCAGTAAGATCAGTGAACATGTTCAACAAAGATGCAGCAACCTGATGGCCCAGCGTATCCACCAGTCGGGATATGATGTTTGAGCAGGTTGAGGCAGTGATACTCTGACTCAATGGGAGCTGAACTAAACTCTATTCTTATCGTAAAAACCAGAGCAGCCTTCACCAGGAGATAACCCATGAGACATATCAAGACCACCAAACTCTGATTTGAAACATAATAATATACTAATGACAGCACATAAAGACCAAATGATCCATCCAGTCTGCCCAGAAATTTGCTTATGGTAATAACTGCCGTTCCGTGCAAGTTTCCCCCATGCATTCTATTAAGGGTAGTAACTGTCGCTCTATGCAGGTTACCCCCATACAGAAATGTTACATCACACCTTAACTTCATTTACAACCTCAAGCCTATACACATCCGCAGTGTTTCTCCCATGCCATTTTTAATTATTTACTGTTCTCATCTTCACCATCTCTTCTGGGAGGGCATTCCAGTTTCATATTGTGACCCCGGGTTGTACTGTTACCTTTCCAATAGAAACGGTTGGAAGTTTGCGCATCATTAATACCTACTAAGTATTTGAAGGTCTGCATCATACATCCACCTCCTCTCTTCCAGAGTATACATATTTAGATGCTTCAGCCTCTCCTCATAGGCCTTCTAAAACAGAACCCCACACCATTTTGGTTGCCTTCCTCTGGATTGTTTCCATCCTGTCTTTATTCTTTTGAGATATGGTCTACAAAATTGAACATAGGTCTCCAGATGAGGCCTCACCAAGGATTTATACAAGAGCATTATCATCTCCCTTTTCCTGCTGCTTATTCCTCTCTCTATGCAGCCCAGCTTCTTTCTCGCTTTAGCTACCGCCTTATCACATTGCTTCGTTGCGGTCAGATCACCAGTCAAGTCACTCCAAGGTCACTCTCCCATGCACAATAGTATTTCACACACACACACTATTACATATAGCTCTTTAGGATTACCATATCCCAGATGCATAATTCTGCACTTCTTGGGAGTGAATTGCAGCTGCCAAATCTTCGACCACACTTATAGTTTTCTTAAATTCCTTTTCATTCTCTCTACTCCTTCAGGTATGTCCAGTCTGTTGCATATCCTGGTATCATCTGCAAAAAAGGAAAAATTTTCCTTCTAGACCCTCTATAAAGATATTGAACAGAACTTGTCCCAAAACCAATCCTTGAAGCACTCCACTTAATACTGTTCTCTCATCAGAGCAGATTCCAATTACCATTTCACTATGTCTCCAGTTAGTCAACCAGTTTGTAATCCACTCCAGTACTTTGGCGCCCACACCCAAGCTTCTCAATTTATTCACAAGCCTTCTATATGGGAGTATATCAAAAGCTTTGCTGAAATCCAAGTACAACACCATCAAGTTCTCTTCCTTAATCCAATTCTCTAGTCACCCAAGCAAAAAACTCAATTCAGATTTTGTCTGGCAGGACCTTCCCCCCTTAGTGAATTCATGCTGCTTTAGGTCCAGAAATCCACTTGATTGAAGGTAATTCACTATCCTCTCCTTCAGCAGAATCTCCATTAATTTTCCCCACCACCAAGGTGAGGCTAACCAGCCTGCGGTTTCCCGCCTCCTCTCTGCTACCTCTCTTGTGAAGTGGGGCCACAACCACTTTTCTCCAATCTTGTGGCACCACTCCCATTTCCAGGGATCTATTGATCAAGTCTTTCAGCAGACCCACCAGCACATATCTGAGTTCCTTTATTAAACACCTCATCCAGCTCCATGACTTGTCTATTTTCAGTTTTCCTAGCTCCTCTCATATACTCTCTTCTGTAAACGGGGTGGCGTCTACCCAACTGTCATCCTTGCTCTTGTCAACCAGCAACAGTCCTTCTCCAGGGTCTTCGTTAGTTAACACCGAACTGAAGTATTTGTTTAATATTTCTGCTATTTCATTATCTTTCTCCACACATTATTCCTTGTCTCCTTTCAATTTTTATTATACTACCTTCGGTCTTCCTCCTTTCACTAATATGTCTGAAAAATTATTGTCACCTCGCTTTACTTCTTTAGCAATCCTTTTTTCTGCTTGAATTTTTTATTTCCTGATTGCTTTCCTTGTTTTCCTCAGTTTTACTAGATATTCTTCCCTGTGTTCCTAATTTTGGGAATGTTTGTACTTCTTGAATACCATTCTTTTTGCCTTTATTTTATTAGCCAACTCCTTTGAGAACCAGATTGGGGGGTTTTTTCCCTCATACTCGTTTACTTTTCTTACATAGAGATTTGTAGCTCCTTTAATTTGGTTTACTTCACCCATTATCTCCCAGGTTTCTAGTTCCTTCTCACTGTATTTCCCCATTTTGTCAAGTCTGTATTTTTGAAATTCAGACCTTGGATCTTCATGGGATTTTTCTCCATCCTGGCAGGTGGGCCCATCCGCAGAGGAGGAAAGCAGCAATCAGCAACGTCAGGTCCAGCAGCATAGACTAAGTGAACATTTTAACCCAGGGTAGTTGGGGGAGTGGGGAGGAGTTTATGCGCACAATGTCTTCCAAAATAAAAATAACCTTAGTGCTCATGCCTCCTCCTGCAACTATAGCTGTGGCTCTGGTGCACACAAAAGACAGTCTGATAGTATCAATGGCCATGGTTACAGGAAAAGGAGGAATAAGCATGGAGATTATTTTTATACTGCTTCTTGGTATCACTGAAACTACGAGCCTCTTACCTGAGCAGCTGCCCAGGCCCTCGACTTGCAGATTTTTTAATTTTATTCATACAATCTTATATTCTGAACTACAATAAAATTGATCAACACAAATCACAATAAAACATTCGAAAAACAATGAATACTAACACATACATATAAAAACAAATCCTTATAAAACCTTAATCTCATCCACAGACCTATGTAAAAAACATTGCTTTCGATTTCTTCTTAAACTGTAAATAGTTTCCCTACTTTCTCAAATCATTTCACAACATATTCCACATTGCAGCCTTTGATTACTTGAACCTATAATTTGTGAAAAAAGGAACAAAAATAAAGTTTGAAACAGAGGAGCATAAATCATGAGATAATGACTACAGCACTAGCAATTCAGAAAAACAATGTGTTCCTTCACTATAAACAATTCTAAGGTTCAAGGTAAAAATCTTAACAGGCAATCAATGCAGCTCTTTTAACCAATGGATAAATCTTTCTTGATTACATGTTCCCCATTATGATCCTCTCTGCTTCATTCTGAATAAGTTGCAAAAGTTTGGCAAATCAATATACAAAGAATTACAATAATCTTGATCCTACACTGCAGGAAAAGAAAGCAAGAGGAAGAAAAAGGCAACTTGCTCTCCCCCTTTTATGTGCAGAAAACTTGCTTTGTATGTTTTCTGCATATGAAATATGATTTATGTACACAAAAATGTTTTTAGTGCTGAAAACATTTTTTTGTATGCATAAATCTATATTACAAGTCCCAACACCAGAACTCCAGCTTCTGCCCATTGACTAACATTAGCCCTGGAATCTTTACTCGGCCTCTGACTAGGAATTAAGTTTCCAGTGCTAGGAAAACGAGTTAAACCAGCACACCTCTCTGTACTGGGGATAATAGATAATGCCATCATTAACCTGGAATTTGCACACGTTTTTTTGAGTGCAAAACTTCTTGCTGCATCATCAGTAAGTGCAACTGCAGGTTAAACTTATTTCGTCAGCCCCAACGATGGTAAAACAAATTCTTAATTAAGATGAGAAAGAAAATTTATCTCTAGGAACAAAATTTGCAAGATTTCCTTACAAGACCCTTTGTCAGGAAAATATTGCATAAAAGCCAAGACTGAAAACAGAGTTTTCAATTGGCTTACTCTCCTGGCTGAATAAATTGCACCCAAAAATATTAGCTTAATGATCAGAAAAAAATAAAATGCTGAATCCACTATTCAAATTCCCAAAAAACAGTTAACTCCATACTTTAGGCATCTGCAAAATCATTGCTCTGAAAAGCTATATCATGCTCCGTTGAAAAAAAACCAAACTAAGAAACCTCAAGAGCAACCTTAGGCCAGGGCAACCAAGAGGCTCTTTCTAGACCCTCTGTGCTTTGCGGAGTTTGTTGGGAGGCACACAGGAACATTAGTTTTCTTTGGCCCAAGGTCTGCTGAAAGTTAAGGATGGCAATAGTCTGTCAGGCAGATGAGTAGCCATTTTGTGATTGGCATACCCTTTCTATGATAGCATCCAGCCATCTTATACAGAGTAGCCTAACATTTCAGAGTATTAACAAGCCAACATTTTGTTTGTTTGTTTGTTCTTTATTTATATGCAGTTGCACTGTAAAGAAAATAAAAAGTGTGCTAATGATGAGACTGTGGCCCATCTAAGAGTGGCCTCCATTGAGGAAATTTGCAAAGCTGTGGCATGGCGCTCAGGTTACACAATTACTTTCCATTACTGTTTAGACACAGACTCCTGATGTGACAGTAGGTTTGATCAATTTATCCCCCACAATCCAAAGGACCACCCCCAAATTCTTCCACCCAATAGCCTAATCTTATTATTTTGGAATGTTTTCCATTAACTGAGAGAGAGAGAAAAAAAGGGGTTTATAAAAAAAAAAAAAAGTTTCCCTATCCATTAACAGTCTGGTTACCCTTTCTGTTGCAAGGCAACCCTTAACTAGATATTCCTGCATGCTTATCCTGCAAACAAAGTTGCTTATCTGTAACAAGGGTTCTCTGAGGACAGTAGGATAATCAGCCACACATTTCCACCCTCATACCCTTTTGGAGTTGTTCTTGTATGCTATTGTATAAGATAGAGAAGCTCTGCAACATTAGGTGTGCACAGGAAATAGCATACTTAGCCAGAAAAGCTTTTTCAGGCTTTTCTAGAATTCTCTGGAAGACCATTCCATGTTGATGCAGTCAAATATCACCACCCACATGAGGCTGATTATCCTGCTGTTTTCTGAGAATACCTGTTACAAGTAAGCAGCTTTGCTGTACATATAAAAAAAAAAAAATTGTACTCCGTAAAGCATCTTTCAATTCAAGACCACAGATCTGGTTCCAAAACATTTTTTAAAGTGATATTAACTCTCGGCTTTTAATCTTGCATATATAGATTTAATTTTTATTTAATTATTATTCTAACTATTTTTATGTTGCTTTAAATTTTCTGTTTATTCTTTAATTGAATGTTGTATCCCATCTTAGGCACTATGATGGCATCACAATATTAAATGCTATGCTATTTCTAAACATGTGAACCTTCCCAAATGCCTACATGCCATTCTCTTTAATTTCTTTCTAATTAGAACACTGTTTTTCCACAAGTAATGAAAGATATCAATTTGTCAATTATTTTTCCATTTATACTCCTCACTCCAATTGATTTCTTTGGAGTTGTGCTGCATGAGTGGTTTTGAGAAAAGCACAGGCAACCATTTTTTAATTTTTCTTTGCCTTTAGTTTAAGCTGACATAAGAAAGGCAGAAGGTGGTTGCTTACTGCAGTTCTTCCATTTAATTCAAGATGTTGGTATTGTTCCATGAGAAACTGCATATCAAGGGATAAAGGAAGTGTTGCATATTTCAGTGAAGCTGATAATGTATTATGCAGTTCTGAGCTGGGGATGCAGGGGGGGGGAAGGGAAAGACCAGACTAAAATCCCCATTTATTCACTTTCTTACGGTGAGCAATACGTCTGAGCTGTATTTTAACAGAAAACAAGATAATTTATATTAAACCGTCAACATATATATTTCTGCCAGAAATTCTTCTATACCCTGAATTTTGTTGAATCAAGCCTATGCTGATTATGTGACAAACAATGATAGTGCATTCCATCAATCAGTTGGTTTTCTACTCATTTTCCGTTAACTGTCTCCTCCCTAGACAATCACATTCCCTGCAAACCTGTGACCTCTCTGATACAAACTCCTTAAGATTCTGCAACTAGGATGCCCAGCCCTTTAAAATTCAAACATGAAACAAATGAACTTAAGATATACTCTCATTTTCGAGAGATTTTTTTGTATTTTTGTTTTTTAAATAACTGAATTATGAATGTATTTGAAAGATGCACAAATGGATTATAGCTTAAGTTGCAGCCTCAATTATTAGCACTTTAGGTTTCAAATTTGTGTTAATTGAATCCTTTTGGTTCTGTAACTTTTGGAAAGGAAAATAATATTCACAGAAAAAAAAAAAACCCTAAGCAAAAACCTCTCAAAAAAAAAAACAAAAAACTGTGGGACTTTTGCCCAAAAGTGCTACATTTAAAAATTCAACAAAAAAATATATCAGCAGGCTTTTTACACTATTTGTGCTCTGGGAAGGTAATGTTCAAAGCTATTTCCGTATGTAAAAATGCTTTCACTAATGAAAATGGGCATTTATGAAATTGCCTTCATGCATGTGGGTAAACTTACTTACATAGTTACACTACATATGTTATCTTTACTCACAGCAAGAAGAGGGGTTCCGAGGGTGGGGCTGAAGAGGGGGTTTGGAACTACGTAAATACATTTGCATTTTCAAAAGTATGCAGGAATTCTCTCAGGTAAACTGCATTCAAATGTCAGTAGATATAAATGTGCATGTGTAGTTTTCCCAGCATAATTTTCAAAGTAAAATTATGCATGTTGCTTTAAAATTACCGTAACGTGTACGGGTAGAAATTACCCATGGGCTTTACAATAATACGGGCATTTGCAAAATTACCCTCTATTTTACAACTTGTCCAAAATTCCAAATGCTTTTTATGCATAACTTATCACATGATGAATGCTCTTTATCTAACAATACATCCCAATTTCTGCTGCATGTGGTAAATGTTGGGAGTAGAAGGATGAAGAAATGTATTGCATGTGAGATTACCACTCTTTCCTTCTTATTCAAGGACCTTGTCAAAATTTCTCATGAATCAATAAATCCTCGCAGTGTAAAATATTTGAATTATAGGTATTTACTGTCCTAGGTCATAATTTTTCAGTCTCCATCTATCAAACATGTTCTTAGTTAAGGCTGCATTATCATTTGACTATAGAAACATATAAATGTGAATTAATAATTTTGTCTTTTGAATAAAGGGATAGTTATGATTTTATTGATCTCATTGATCTCAATCTACTGAAGAGGGTAATGCATGCAACCTTAAGCTGCAGCTAGAAGATTAACATAAGATTCTAATCATCACACTCATTATTGAGATAGACTTTTTCTCTTATTGAGATAACTCAAGCCAAATAAAAAGGAATAATTTAATTCATATTTGAGATACAGTAGAAAGAAGTTATCTGTTCATCTTATATATTCAAGACAAAAATATCAGTATTTAAATTTTTTGCATAATGTATATGGTGTACCAAGTTATACATTTCAAATGACTTAATATTAAACTTCTAAAACTCTTCTGCTGCGTTATATTGAAAATAGATGCAATCCAACTAAACCATGTAATTTACTATTGCATGTTAACATTCTATAGCTTAGTGTTTTCTATAGTGATGTTATACAAAAATGTTATTATATATTCAATGGTATAGAGACACAAACAACTGTTATGGGAATAAAATACCTTCAATATTTTTTGATGGCTTGTAGGCATCATTTTTCACAATCATCTTAATAAGGTTCAAGCACTGGACAATGAAACGTTCAAACGTAACTCCTTCACCAGCCTCTGTAAAAACATAGCTTACAGCAACCTCCAGTGACCTCTGAATGAGAGGGATGAATGAAAAAGGATGTTGACCCAAGAAGTCCAAAAGCTACGAATGTAAAGAACATTTTTTTTTAATATACAGATACAAATATCTATCTATATAATACACTTAGGCAATGGTGTCTTATGTCATTGACCAGAAAGGTGTTCATATATGTGCCAGCACATTTATACCACCATGTGACCCCAGAATCCATGCAAACTGGAAAGTGGTTCAGGTACTGGCCTCCAGCTGCACAGCTGGAAGACTCGGTGGAACATCTACAGGACAGAAACATACACAGGACAGTGGAGTGAACTGGGTCAAACTGAGGTTTGAAAACAGCAGCAGAAGAATGGGAGACACCGGTGCAGTTAGGCTGGGAAAGTGACTGCTGGGGAGCAGATGGGTTACACAATCGCTTTTCCTGCAAAAATGTTTTGTGGGTATATGCCAGTAGCATATAAATACAATAGTGTAATGTCAAATTCAGTGACTAACTGAACATTTGAAATTAAAAATCAACTAAAGAATCTTTCATTTAAAATAAAAAAATAAAGTGCAAATAAGGACAAAAGCTAGCGAGTGACATATAAAGTTTAAAATAGATAGATATAAAATGCATCTTGCGACAAAATCAGATATAAAAAAATATCTCTGTAAAATAACATCATACATCAGATTGCAAGAATAGGATCTGATCTGCGGTCAGAGTATTACCACCCAAGATTCTGGAAAGGAGTAAATGAAAGCTTTTGGCCCTTAGACCAAGTCTGTATTGGACTTTTTGGTTTTACTGTTAATGTCATTTTGTGTCACTAATGTTTTATTATTTAGACAAGCCGTTAAGCCCGTAACAACGGGCTACATTAAAAAATGTTTTCGGTCCGTTTTCGGACACTGCACCCGTCTACACTTCTTTTCCCTCACTCCCCCCTTTCCCCTTCTCATTCACCTCAGTCACTCATCCTCCTCCCTCCCCTGCTCCCACTCAAACTCCCTCCCCTCACCTCCCCCCACCCCCCCTCATTCTCCCTCCCCCTCACTCTCACCTCCCCCTCATTCTCCCCTCCCCCCCTCATTCTCCCTCCCCTCACGCACCTCCCCCCTCCCTCCTCTTCCCTCACTCCCTCACCCCCCCCCTCACTCTCATCCCCTCCCAGCTCATCCACACCCCCTTCCCTCTCCCTCTTGTGCTCTTGCGGCCCGCTCACCGAGATGGGAGGTCTCCAGTGATCCCTCCCTGCCGCTGCATTTCCTCCCGATATCGCCGCTGATGCTCCGCCCAGCTATTGTAGCTCGGCCGCCCAAAACTCCCAATATCGCTGCCACTCCTCCCAGCGCCATCTTAGCTCCAGCTCTGACCTCCGCTCTGACAGACATGCTCTCCCACCCGCGCATGCGCAGTAGAGCTGCTCTCTACTGTGCATTTGCGACACGTCGGTCAAGCTTCATTTATCTAGATAGATTCTTTGTCAAGGTGAGTCCAACTTTCAAAACTCTTTAATCTTTTGTGAAAGGAGACGGATCGTGCTTTGTCTAAATAATATATATATGTGCGCGTTGGAATTTACTTTGACCATCATTCCAATGATTCTCTGATACACAAGCCCCTGAGGCAGCCACTGCTGGTGGCGAAACTCGGCCAGAGTCGGGCACTTGTATATGATACTTTATGTCTCCTTCAATAAAATTTGAGAAAGACCTCTTGTGGCATCCACCACTTTGTTACCTCCACAACTTTCAAAACTATCCATGGTACATCATTTGTACATGTTAAGTGGGTCGCAGAGACATATGCATGTATTTTATAAACTGTGTGGAGGGAGCTGCAAAATTTATAAAATACCACATATATTTGTAATGCAGAAATACCCATTTTAAGGACCTTCATTTTCAGTTATTTATTTATTTTTCCTGGGGATTTCAATGTAACGATAAAAAAATATCACTGGAAAAATGACTTCCACTGATGTTTTTCCTCTAACAAATTATTTATTTAAAATTATTTACATAGCGTTTTTTCAATAAAATATTGGTCAAAGCGGTTTACAATAAATAAAATAACGAGACAAATATAAATAGAAGAAAAGATACATATATAAAATTATAAATAACTAAACTAGATTAAAATAAAAATGAAATAGAAGTCATACTTAAAGAAAGAGAAAATAGAGAAAAACTTGCTAATGTCTGAACAAAGGAATAGATGTAAAGGTTAACAATGTTCTGTGATCGAAGTAACAAATGTAATTTAGAGATTTTTTTAAATTCCTTTTGGTTTGAGATTTAATGGAGTGCAATTGGTAAGGAGTTCCATAACAATGGGCCGGCAACAGAAAAGACTCTTTCCCTAGTAAAGTCTAATCTGGCCAATCGAATAGATGGAATATCTAGTAAGTTTTTGTTTGGTGATCTTACGGTAGATGTCTAGTCGGCTTGTATATTCGAAGAACCAAACAAAGTCAGATTGAGGATGGATTATGTAAGAGAAAATGAATAATAGTATCTCTGAATTTGATAGGTAGCCAGTGCAGAGAAAATAAGATTGGTGTAAATTGACTTTTTTGAAGGTGAATCAAGTAAGATACGAGCAGCTGAATTTTGTACCAGTTATAAAGGTCAGATCACAGTGTCTGTAGAGCGTGTTACAATAGTTACAAAATTAGAGATTGAAGAAAAGTATGAAAGTCACAGAAAAAAAAAAAAGAGGATGTAAGCGCTTGAGCATATGAAATTTAAAAAAGGAATTTTTTTTTAACACTTAGGGATATGTGTTGTGATAAAGAAATCTGAATTTAGTAATACACCTAAATTTCAAGCTTGAGATAGGATGGGTATGGGGGTACCATTTAATAGCAAATGAGATGGTGGTCCGTTAGAAGGGTTTACAATTGAGGATATATCAACGATTTCTGTTTTATTGGGATTTAATTTAAGACAGTTATGAGACAGCCAACTATTGATAGTGTTTATATACAAGGCAACAATGGAAAGTGTGTCTAACCAGGAAGATTTGTATGGAATGAAAAACTGGATATCAGCAGCATATATTTTAACTTGAATGTCAAGAGCAGAGAGTAAATGACAGAGGAGGAGTAGATAGATGTTAAAAAGAATAGGTGAAAGGGAAGAGCCTTGAGAGTCTCCAGAAGAAACTGAATAATGATTTCAAGAATGTAAACCAATGTTAATCTGTTGAGTATGGTTAGATAAGTAAGTTTTCAACCAATTATGGACTGTGGAGTTAATTCCTATAGAAAGGAAACTAGATAGAAGAATTTGGTGATCAAGAGTGTCTAAAGCAGCTGAAATATCTAGGAAAACTAGGATGAAATCTGTATTTCAGTCAAAACCATGCAGAAATGTGTCAAAAGAGGATAAGAGCAGTGTTTCAGTGGAATGACCTTTACAGAAGCCATGTTGACTGGGATGTAGAATATCATGATTGGAAAGGAGATCTGTCAACTGATGCAAAACGATAGATTCAATAAGTTTAGCAAAAGAGGTGAGTGAAGCAATAGGTTTTAAATTATTGAAATCCAAGAAATTTTGCGATTTATTCTTGAGTATTGGAAGGATTGAAGTCTGTTTTAGAACATCGAGAAAGGTTCCAGATTCAAGAGACAGATTAACTAGTTTACAAAGGTAGTTACAGGCGACTTCTCCAAATGGATTTAAAGAGGAGCCCAGAGCATGGATTTAAGGGAGAATTTGAGATTTTTTGTTTTTGAACGATTGATAGCAATGTATTTGTTAAAACTGGTGAAAAAGACCAATTACGATCAGGAGAAGGGTTTGAGATTTTAGGGAAAGGGAAGTTGGAAAATTCCTTTGAAATTTTGTCAGTTTTGTTTTCAAAATGATCAGCTATTTTATTGCTAATAGAATGATTAACAATCATATCAAAACTTTGACGAGGGGATGTTAATGATTTGACAATTCTGAAAAGCACTGAAGGATTCCCATTGGCAGATGATATTTTGCCAGCGTAATAAGATTTATTTTTTTTTGCCATAATGATTTCTCTTTTGTAAGTGCATCTAAAAAAAGAGACTGCGACTGGTGGGTTGGGGGGGGAGATAAATTAACATGCAAATTGAAGTCACCGACTAAAATTGTTTGAGACAGATTTAGTGGTAAGTTCCAGAAAGCTGGATAAATCAGATTGTAAAAGACCTGGGAGACAATATTAGATGCCTATGTTTAAAACAGAAATGGTAATAAGTAAAACTTTGTATGGAATTGTAGATGGTATTTGGGTTTTGGGAGAAAGTGAAAATTTTATAATCGCGAGCAAGCCACCCCCCTCTGCAATTCAGTCTGGGCTCGGAGAAAGTTACATAATCATTTGGACAGATTTACTGTAACATTGTCCGAGTCGGTAAGCTAGGATTCTGTGATTAAAAAACAATTTTTGCTGTTAATCAGGTCGAAGAGGATTAAGACAGAAGAGAGAATGACAATAGCAGCAGTTAGAGAAGGCATTATAGAAATCAGAGAGCTTCTATGGATGGTTTTTGAGGAGTGGCAACATTTCTTAAAAGGGTGAACAAGAGAACTATATTTACAGTTACCGAGAGTAGTCGTGATTTCCATAATTGAGTTACGGATAAACTATGAGGCTCAAAATTAAATCTAAATGTAAATTTAAAGCACACTAATAGCTCAGGAGAGGATAAAGGGGCAAACAAAGGGGTGTGCTCCTTTATCATGCTCCTTCGTCGCATGACTCTCTGGTGCATGGTGCCTCTGATGTCACCGCAGGTCTTTTAGCCGTCACCCTGATGATGTCAGCAGAAGGGGGCGTGGCGGCACAGAGCCTGCCCGGCTCAGAAGCATGGGACCAATGGTGGGTAGTGGAAAAGTGTCCAGGCGAAAGAGCAGTTCAACTGAGGTGCTCCACAGATGTCAAGGAGAATAGCGGAGGCACAGGCAATTACACCCCTCCGGTGTCGCCACAGGTCTTTTAGCCATCGTCCTGATGTCAGCAGAAGGGGGTGTGGCAGAAATTAATTTTTGGCACTTTTTTTTTTTTAATCATATTGAAATTCCCAGGCAAAATAAAATAAAAACAGAAAACAAAGGTCCCTACCTATTTTATAAAAATAGATGCATACATTTTACACTTGTATTAACCCAGAATTAAATGCAAAGGCAGGTATTTTTACAAAGTATTCATGTACTCCACTTCTGAAAATACTTACTTGCATACATACTTGGAATCACCAGTTCATCAATACCTCCACCAGTTCACCCATACCCTACTAGACTTTATCCTGAACCCCTCCAGTGCACCCAGACACCCCATCCAAAAACTACAAATGACATTGAATTTATGCACATTAATTAGCAAGTGTAAATGTACAGACAAGCTCAGTAACATACACAACTTACAAAATAGCAACTTACAAAATAGCAACTTGTACACCTACTTATTATTATAATCCATGTTTTCTGTATTATTAATTTATTGTTTTATGTTAATTTATAGTTTGTAATTTTGTTAACTTATTGTTCAATTACTTAATTCTGTCCTATCTTCCGACATCCATGTTTTTACTCTCCCTGTTTTAATGTAACTTCTCTTTTCCACTTATACGTTAATTGATTTTTCCCCTTGTTCTAATGTAAACCGGTACGATAAGACCTGGTCTTGAGTGTCGGTATAGTAAAAGAAGTTAAATAAATAAATAAATAAATACTTCCCAACACCACCCCAAAATGCCCCCAACCAACAGTTTTGCCTTGTTCACATTTACAGACAGCATTGTAGGTACACACATACTCTCGAGGTTTATAAAATAGCACATGCGCGTGTACATGTTATTTACATACAAAACAGCCGGGTAAAATTACCTCCATTATGTTCAGTTTTATTGATGTACGATAGTATGTTTTGTATATAGATAGACAGATAGATAAGATAGTTTTTGTTTGTACAATGCTTTGATATTGATTTGAAAAATGGTTAATCAAATCCATAAACTAAGACAAGCCCAAACCCCTTAGGGACATTAAAAAATGATATCCTCAAAAGTAATATCTAAAACATAAAGCATGAACTAATCTAAGCCCTCAAACTAATCCAAGATGTTTCTTTTGAATCCTCAGAAGATTAGAATTGACTATTTTTTTATCATTTTTCAACCTTTGCAATATGAAAAATGAAGACATCATTACTTAACACACATACACATTCATTTCTCTGAGTTCTCTATTCTAAATCTTTTTAGATTACTTGAGTGATCTTCATTAATTTCTACTATTTATTGGCTACATTGATTCCTAATTTTAAAATCTTTGGGAAACAAATCACATAGGAAGTTTTTCTTTAGAAGAAAGAGTAACCTAGTGGTCAGAGCAATGATCTTGGAACTAGGAAACAAGGGTTCAAATCCCTCTTTTCCCACTAAAATGCCTTAAGACCCTTGGCAAGTCACAGTAGGGCCTGGAACTGGTAGGATGGCCCAATACTGTGAAGCGTGGGAAACGCTGATGGTGGTGATGGACCGGTATGTGGGGATAGGCTTCCGAAAGACCCAGGGAGGTGGGAAATTCTCCCGGTTGTACTGCCTTTATGACCGAATGCAGGGTCTCCATGTGACAACAGGGTACCTTCAGTGATTGAAGGTCTTGAGGTCTAGAATGGGCTGGAATGTTCCCTCTTTCTTGGGGACGATGACGTAGATGGAGTGGTGCCCAGAATTTTGTTGGTGCTTGGGCACCGGTGCTAATGCCTTTAAGACAAGAAGCTTTGTCTGTGTAGTTTCCACTGCTGTCCTTTTGGAGGGGGAGTGGCACGGAGAATTCACAACTTGTCCGGAGGTGTGCTGTGAAGGTTCAGGTAGTATCCCTCTCAGATGATGGTTAGGACCCAGTTGTCCGATGTTATTTCGGCCCATCATTGGTAGAATAGGTCAGGCCCACACGGGTTCTTCCCGTCGATGGGTCTGTTGATTCTCATTGAGGGTTGCGGCTGGGGCCTGGGCTTGAACCGGCTCCTCTTTTGTTGTGTCTGTTCCTAAAGGACTGTCCCCTGCTGGAGGGGCAAGGTGTGTGGTGTGTGCTTTTGTATGATCTAAAACGCTGAGATCCTCTGCCCTTGGGTGCCCAGGGAGAGGGGCGCAGGTTCTTCTTATTTCTGTCCTCCAGTAGCCAGGGTACTGGGGACTCGCCCCCTTGTCGGCTATCTCAACCAGTTCGCTTCCAAACTGGAGTGTTCCTCTAGCGAACATTCTCGTGAGCTGTGTCTTGGAGGTCACGTCGGCTGACCAACTTCAAAGCCAGGGTTGTCTTCTGGCTGCCACTACGTTACGAGATGCCCCTGGCTGTGATACGTACCAGGTCTGAAGACGCATTCGTGAGGAATGAGATTGCCGTATCTAATGCTTAGATTGGCATAGTTGTGTCCCTGGACATAGCCAGTCAGGCGCGTGTCACCATGGCACAGCAGGCCGAGATCTGTAAGGACATAGCCACCACATCAAAGGACTGTTTGAGGGTGGATTCCTGCCCTCTGTCATGGGCATTTTTGAGTGCCGCTCCTCCCTCGACTGGTCTGGTGGTGCGCTTTGTGGTGGCGCAGACCAGGGCGTCAATATTGGGAAACCTCAGAAGTTCCTTAGTCGAGAAGTCCAAGAGTTAGAGGGGTTCTAGGGCCCGACCTCTCTTGAAGCTGGCCTCTGGAGCATTCCATTAAAGGTTGATCAGTTGTTGAACGATCTGTAGTGTTGGGGAATGGCGTGAGGTCTGATGGAGCCCGACCAGATATGGTCTTGGACTAGTTTCCGGGGTGGCCCATGCCTTCAGGCTCATGGGCACGAGATCAGGCAGCTCGTCTTAGGGGGGGGGGGGGAAACGCATGATGGATCGATACGGTGCCGTTCCAGGAGGGATTTCCCCATCTTCCAGGGGTTCTAAGACTTCCTCCGACTTCTGGTCCACTGGTGAGAGTTGCAGCTTTGTCACCGGTGGTCCTGACTGCGTGGATGAAGGAGTGTAGCTCTGCGAGGTTCCCCCAGAGTACCTTCGCACTACAGGCACAGGGCGGTAACCACTTCTGGTTGCGCCGCTCTCAGGCGATAGGCTGGTCAGAGGGCCTGCCTCTCGGATATTTTGGCCGGATGTGCCATGATTTGCGCGTGAATCCTTCTCGGATGCGCGTGCCGGGGGCTTGTTGTGCGCGCAGTTGTGTGCATGGGTCTATTTGTGCGCACAGCCCTGTTATGCGCATCGCTGTGCGCACGGCACAAATGCGCACGTCGCTAGGCACCTCAGTATTTTATGCGGCCAAGCATTTTATGCGCCCCAGCATTTTATGCAGCCAAGTATCTTTATGCGCCCGGTTCGCCACTGAGCGCACTTGCTCAGGATGCGGGCAAAGTGGCAACCAAGGGAGGGGAAATTGTGCAAATGACCATGTGATCAAGATGGCGGTTCCCCCGGAGGGTCTCCAGGTGGGAGGACCCTTGAGCCGGATCGGGGTCTAGCCCAGCCTGGGCTGCTCAACCCGATTAGACAGCCGCCGAATGGATGAGCTGTGCAGCTATCTGAGACTCGGACACCGGAGATTTTGAGAAAGTTTTCTACCTTACCTTGTCTTGACGCTTCCCGGACTCTTGCCGGGCGGTCTCCGACTGCGGGGGGAGAGTGGAATATCTTCACTGCCGCGCTCGGTCTTCACCTGCTGCCTCTTAGCCGCTCCCCTTTCAGGGGGCTAAGTCCACGACGGGTCGGCGACCGGACCGAGGCTGCCTCTCAGAGACTCCCTTTGCAGGGGGCTAAGACCACGCCGGGACCGAGGCTACGTCTGAGGGATCTCTGAAATCAACTCAGGAATTCTCAACTGGGGGATGGACTCTTAGGTATCACCGCAGGAGAGCGGGGCTCGTCTGTAGGAAAGATTTGTTTATTTCTTTTTTTTTTTCTCTTTAGATTTGTTTTCTAACGCTGTGCAAGCGTGTTTGAAGTCCCAAACTGCTTTGGAGACGGAAAAAACTGAGGAATAGAGCCTCGTGCACGAGTATATGTAGTGCTGACGTCAGATTGAAATCTGACTCATCCTACTGCTATCAGCACACTATACCCATTGGTCCTGAGTCCATCTGCTACACGCTAGGAAATTGTACATTCTTGGCTGCAACTACATGCAATCTTGGTTCAGCCCGTAATGGGCAGAGGAAAGGTAAACAGAAGCTTGACTTCTTTCCTGAAGTCGGAGGACTTCGATTTGGGTGAAACTTGAATGAAAAGGGTGGGTTTAAAAAGCAGCAGGGCTTAATTTTTATTGTCTTTGGGGAGGCTTCAAGGGAAAGAAGAGGAGATATGCTGTGATGGGGTAGGAGGTCAAGGTCGTCTGAGGCCAGGACTTTTTTTTTTTTTTTTTTTTTAATTTGGTCACAGGGTAGTGGGTGTGGGAGAAGGGTTTTCATGGGTCTTTATGTCTTCTGAAATCTACCATCCCAGAGATGTTCCTAGAGCATCAGAAGGTGCTTTAGCCTACTGATGTTATTGGAGGAAAGCTAGCTACACCATTTGAAGTGTAATTAACTTTCAAGAATAGCATAGCAGACAATGATTTTCATGAACTGTGCTATCCTATCTGCATAATAATGCACTTTTTTGCATATATCTGCATGCCAGAGCTTTTTTTTTTTTTTTTTGCTTGAGTTGCGCCTGATATAAATTGTGACAAGGGAAATAATGCACAAAATAGAAAGTTTATTTGCCTGTAAACAGAGTTCACTGTAGACAGCAGGAAGAATTAGCCATCACACATGGGTGACGTGATCTGATGACACCAAACCAACCCATTTCTCACAGCTCAGTCAAAGTCTTACTAAGTATGTGTAGCTGCACGTACGCTGCTCCTGAAACCCTCAGTGTCTTAGCTTTAGTGAGGTAATAGACTCTCCAGGGAGGGTGGTGAGTAATTAGCATAACCGATTCATCCTTCTGTCTACAGAGAACCTCCACTTACAAGTAAGCAAATTTGCTTTCTCTGTTGACACGCAGGGCTGAATTAGCCAGGACATATGGGGAATCCCAAGCTGAGGGTTACACAGTGGAGCAATTACTGAAAAAGCAACTCGGCATGACCATTGAAGAGTGGACAACCGCGTGAACAGATTACACAAAAGTGCTTGTCCAAAACTGTCATCTAGGCATGCTGTCCAAACAGTAATGGGATATGAAGTGTACACAGATAGCTTTACAGAAATTTTCAACTGAAGCAGCCCTGAGAGAACGCACCATGGCTCATTTGATGAGCCTTGACAGAATCTGCAATTATCCAGTCCCAGGTCCCGTGACCGGGGCTACACAAATAACAGGGTGCAGGGAGCACTCATGCTCCCAGCACCACGCAGGACATGGAAGGAGATATGGAATTTAGGAGGAACTTACTAGCATACATACCCTAGGGATTCCCGTGGCATCTGGACCAGTGGCCAGTATCGCGGGCCCCCGATGACATCACCAGCTCCTTATATGGCTACTGCATCAAGGAAGTTCCTCCATATGCCAGCTACACAAACTCCCATCCTCTCAACCTAGGGTGTTATTTTGGTGATGGAAAGATTAAATGTATCAGATAGTGAATCTGTTAGTCAAGCGGAGTTACATTGTTCTTTATTGTTATGATTCCTGTCGTGCATGGATATTCTTAAATGTATGTCACAGTGTTCTGTATGTGGTGGGGTGGGGCGGGTGTACTCGAGCCAGGGTGGTGGGAAAAAAAGCCTAAGATGGCGAAACAAAGACATTCAGCATATGATTAATATCAAAAGTGCCGGAATGGTGTTACGTATTGAGCTTGGCAAGCCCAGGAGTGTGGCCCCCTTGTTAGGTAGCACGGTATGGGGCCAGGCATGGGCGCTATCCTGCCAGGAGGAATGCGGACAGCGGCAAAGACAATACAGTAGATAAACATATATTGGGCACCTCACAAACCATTTGTTAGATTAAAACTGCGGCCTTTTATATCCACCCAAGAAAGTTGTCTGTTTGGGTTATTTTGTCACGTCAAATGTTGGGGATGGGACATGTGTGGCGTCCCAGATGCCCATGTTATGTAAGCTAGCCAGTTCACAACAGTGTGCAATAGGATCCACTAGCAAATTTGGCAGAGTTCTTTTGGCAACGGCTACTTCCAGTCTTTTGGGATCAAAGGACAGAATAGCTGAGAAGACAATTAGGCAGAGTCCTTCTTAAATAGTAGTCCAAGACTCTTATAGTCCACGGAATGGAGAATACTCTATGCACATGGTGTTTAGAAAAAAAAAAAGGTAGAACGTTTGATTACTGTGAAAGGTTGACATAATTTTCGACAAAACTCAGGGTAATTATGCAGGAACACCTTGCTATGGAAGAACTGAAGGTTCTGTGAATAAGGGATCAGTTCTTTGAATTCCCTGACCTGTTAAACATGAAAGCTACTAAAAACAGCATTTTCTATTTGAGAAACTTTAAATTAATTGACTCCAGAGGTTCAAATGGAGGCTTCATAAGCTGAGTTAAGACAACATTGAGATCCCGAGGCACTGAAGGTTTAATAATAGGAGATTTAGAATTCTTTAATCCTTTATAAATTTGGATACCAAAGGATGAATGGAATTTGGAGCACTTTCTATTTCTAATGGTATACCACAGTGGCAATGAGGTGTACTTCACTAATGATGTAATAAGTCCCCATGAAGAAAGTGAAAAAAAGAACTGGAAGAAACCCTTTGGCTACAGGCAAACAGGAACAGAAAGTTGGCCTGACATGAGGACAAAAATCTTTTCATTTAAAGCTACAGGACTTTCCAGTAGAAGACTTCTTGGTTGAGATTAAAATATCTTCCACTACTCTTGGAGCACACAGGAAGCTACCAGCATTTAGCAAACATGTCATAAGGCCAGAGAGGATAAATTCGAATGGCAGACTTGCCGCCCTCCGTGTAATGAGATGCAGAGAAGTCCCTAAAGGGATTGGAAGCTGCTGGACAACCAGATGAGGTAGGGGAACCATGCCAGTCTTAGTCATGCAGGAGCAATGAGAATCATTCTTGGATGTTCTCGAAGCACCTTCTGGATCATTCTTGCAATTAGTGAGATTGGCAGATATGTATAAAGAAGAGTGGCATTCCAGTGTAGCTGAAATGAACTTGCTTGGAAGCATGGAGCAAAATCTTTCAACTTCCTCTTTGCTCTCAGAAGAAAGCAAGCTGTCGATTGACCACCACTCGTTGATGCATGGACCATTCATGCAATAGAAGGACTTGCTGAGGCATTCCACCAAAGAATTTAGGGCTTCTGGAAGGTATCTCACTTGCAGCTGAGCTCCAATGACTGAGCACCCTCATCCAGATCTGGAGAGTTTCCTGACAGAAGACAAAGGTACTTCTGCCCCTTTGCTTGTTTATGTAGAAGACAGTGACATGATTATCCATTTGGATTGAAATTTCCATCAGAAAGTGAGAGAAATCCTTTGATGCATATCTGATAGTACAAAGCTCTAGCATAGAATTAGACAACTTCAGTCCTCGAGTGCCACAAACAGGTCTGGTTTTCAGGATATTTGTTATATTATTTCTCCATAAAATGAAGGTAGTGCATGCAAATATACCTCATGCATATTCATTGTAGCTATCATGAAAAACAAACATGTTTGTGGCACCCAAGGACCAGAGTTGCCTACCCTTGCTCTAGGAGGTTGATAAGTAGATAACTCTCCAGTAAGTACTATGCCTCCAAGTGCGAGCCATATCTAGAAGACTTTCCCACCTCCTTAGTAGAGGCATCAACAGAAAATGTCATTTGTGGTGGAAATCTGCACTAGGAGCCCAGATCCAGGACTGATGGTTTTAACCAATGCTATAGGGACACTAATTCCAATTGTCTTAGAGATCTCTTATGTTCTACTGTTTCATAGAGATGACATACACTGCCACTGCCATGTGGACAAGGACAATCAAAACTGATTTTAGGAGTCTGATAATGTTGCAGTAAGGCTTTCTCCAGGCCCCTTAGTGCCACAGCCCTTTTGTCTGGTAGGAATGTCCATTCTTGAATTAAGTCTAGCAATGCTCCTATGAAATAAATCCTATGAACAAGGATGAGACTCAATTAGGCAAAGTTGGCCAGGAATCTAAAAGATTAAAGAGCTGATTGTTCTTTTTGAGGACTCCAAAACCCCTGACTGGGATGGACCATCACCTACCAAATGTCCCGACAGAGAAAAGTCCAGACTTCCAGCTGACACAGTTGCATGGCTATCACCACCAGGCACTTGGTGAACATCCTTGGGGCTGCAGACAGACCAAAAGGGAGGATGTGGTATTGGTAATGAGTCCCTTCCACTATGAACCTGAGGTATTTCCAGTGTGATGGATGAATAGGGACATGAGCATAGTCTTACTTGAGATCCAGGGCACACATCCAATTCCATAGCTGAATTAGAGAGAGAACTGTTTGGAGTTCATCTAAACTTCTCCAAAACCATACCAGCCTTCATAAATCCATGATAAGTCTCAGCACTCTGGTATTCTTGGGAATGAAGAAATAGAGTACAACTCTTGGACTCACTCCTGGGCAGGAACCAGTTCCATCACCTTCTGCTGAAGGAGCAATTCCAACTCCAGACAAAAATAGGTCAACTGATGCAGCAGAATGAAAACTGCTCAGAACTGCTTCTTTCCTAACACTGATGCAAACATATCCAGAAACTTGGAATAGCAGAGATCCTTGGAGGACAGAAATGCTGTGATAAAGACAGGCAAGGAATCCAAAAGAATCCCTGTTGAAATCTCCTCTGCGCCAAACAAAAGGAACACTAATTCATGACCTCACTGATAAAGGCATTCACTGAAGCGGCGACCTCTGTTGTCCTGGAGGAGACATCTCAGCAGGGAAGTCGATCTAGATGAAGCTCTCTCCTCATCCTCCGGCTCAAAATAGGACTCCCCACTCACAGGAGAAGATAGCCTGCAACAGTCAGGCAAACTCCTATTAATTTACAATTCTAGTGGTGGGCTACACACAGGCATGGATTTGGGCAGGGCTCCAATCTATGGGAATATTTCTCCCATTTTGCACAGGAAAGGTTTCAAGGCTCCTTTCCTGTCTTCCAGATTAAAGGAGGCAAAGTACTTAACGTGGTCCTCTGGCTGCTGTGTCCTATATGCCAGAGTTGGAGAAGAAACATCCTCTTCAGAAATCCAAAGTAGCTCCTCACTTTGCTGGAAAAGAGTTGAAGTACTTGGATCTAAGAAGAGGTTAGGCCAGATCTGAGACACTCTGTGCCAAGTTAATTGGACTCCTTGCTGGGACCTTTATTGCAGCCTTCCACACCGAAGAGCTATAGACTGGCACTTTTCTCTCTGGCGCCACATTTGTCATAGGCATAGATAGAGTCACTACTGGCATGTCAGGCTTCCACACCAAGTGGATGCCACCAACAGCACCTTTGAGGGACTGTGGTCTGTCAGTGCCATGAGGTCTTTCCATGCCAGAAAAAAGGATGCCACATGAGTCAAAACATCTCCTGATGTCTTTCGCACAGACAGCCAGAAGGCCTAGGGCCTCAAATAGACTTGGCTTAAGTGCCTTTTTCCATGCATCCTCCGGCACCAAGCATTTCTGTGGCTTACTTGACTCCATGCCTAAGATGGATCTGAGAACCTGCATCACCAGGAGGAGGCTTATCTCACAGTAGGGATAGGGAAAGCAGAGTTGCTTACCTGTAACAGGTGTTCTCCCAGGACAGCAGGATGTAGTCCTCACATATGGGTGACGTCACTGGACTAAGCCCTATCATGGAAAACGTTCCTGTTAAAGTTTCTAGAAAGCTTTGACTGACACTGGCACACTGACTGCACTGAGCATGCCATGATCCCTGTGTCCATAGGGGTCTCCCTTCAGTCTCATTTGTAGCAAAAAGTTTGAGCAAAAAAATAAAATAAGAAATGTTAGCTGACCCAACTCCGTGGGGTGGTGGGTGGGTTTCGTGAGAACTACATCCTGCTGTCCTGGGAGAACATCTGTTACAGGTAAGCAACTCTACTTTCTCCCAGGACAAGCAGGATGATAGTCCTCACATATGGGTGATTAGCAAACTACAGGCTGACTCGTATTACAACAGGCCAATAGCAGACAACTCGTGCGCAAGCACAATAATTGGAGTGCTATTGGCAATGATGAGGCACACTGACATCACAGCAGGTGGTTGTAGAAGGAGTTGGGGACTATAGTGGAAGAAAGCATGTCAAGACAGGTTGGCCAAAGGCAGAGTCTTGATAGATTTCCATATGTAAGCAATAGGGGCTGTGAATTTGTGAAGACAGCTACATGTCGCAGCCCAGGAAATGTCAGCAATTGGTACTGAACGATATTGTGGTACTGATGTTGTCATGTCCGTTACAGAATGTGCCTTCACTCATTCCTGGAGAGGAAGGCCTGCTTTTTCATAGCAGAATTCAATACAGTCTGCTAGTTAGTTGGAGAGAGTTTGATTGCGCACTGGAACATGCAGCTGGAACCTAGCGTCGGGTGAGTATGCAACAAGGTCTTGTAACTCACTGACCTTTTTAGCAGAAGTGATGGCTATGAGGGAAAGAATTACACATGTTAGAATTTTAAAGTTATAGGCATGCAAAGGCTCGAACTGGGAATGTATGAGTCTTGTAAGCACTACATGTAGGCCCCACTCCATAACCAGTGATCGTAGAGGAGGCTTAATCTGTAGAGAATTCATAAGCCGACTCATAAGGGGTTGAGCTGTTAATCAGGCATCCCCTACTCTCAGGTGGTATGGTGAAATGGCACTGAGGTGTACCCATGCGGAGGATGTCTGGGGACCAGAATCCGAGGGGTATACTAGACAGCCTAAGAGAGATGGAGTGGTGCAGAAAAAAGGGGCAAATACCTTTTTATGCACACCATGTGGTAAATCTTGCCCATTTCGAATGGTAAGATTTACGTGTGGAAGGCTGTTGTGAAGGTTTCAGAACCTGAGAACAGCAGTGAGTGTGTTTTATGAGACTGACCTGGGGGCAGGCGAATTGGTTACTGGAGAGATAGGTTGAAAAGTATGGGAAAGCATACTTATCGAAGCCAAGATGCAGTTATGAGAATCACTGGAAACCTGTCCTGTTGTAGCATCACAAGAGTTTTGGCTATGAGCGGTATCGGAAGAGACTCATAGCGGAGGCCTATAATGCAGGGCGAGCAAAGGCGTCCATGGTAACACATTTCGATGCATGTGTAGGGAGTAGAATCTGTCCATTCTGTGGTTCGATTTGGACGCAGAGGTTAAAGGATGGTTGACCTTAGCACTAGAAGATTTTACTCGCTATACATGGATTCAGAGACCATTTGTGAGGATGGAGACATCTATGGAGAAGGTCTACTAGTGCGTTCGGTATGCCTATCAGATAAGTGGCCCATAGAGGTATGGAGTGTGCAAGGGCCCAGGGCTAGAGCTGTGCAGCCTCCTTGGCAGAGCAGATAAGAGTCTGTGCGTGATTGTGTGTTGGAATACCACATTACCACTATGCTGTCTGTCTGTATGCACAAAGGTTTGTATCAGAGGCAGTATTTTAAGACATAAAGGCATAATGCATGGCTCGAAGCTCCAGGAAGTTGATGTGAAAATCTTCATGGAGTGGAATAGACACATTTTGGGTTGGGAAGATGTGGATTCTAACTTTTCAACACTAGGTGAATGCGACCGTGGCCAGGATCATCTGAGGATTTGGTACTGGATCAGTAATATGGATCAGGGACGAAAGCGGTTGAACAGCTTAGAGCCACTGACATTTGAAAATCCACTGAATCTTACTCATGGCTAGCCTGGCCATATCAGTGATGTGGACAGTGAAAACCCCGTGGCCCAGCAATGAAAGAATTGAGGGGCTGAGGGCATGTTGCATGCGCGCAGAGATGTGGAGAATTTGATAGGATGTCTGTGTGGATGTACCCTTGCTTGTATTGACTCCATATTAGGCAGTCGTCCAGGTAAGGAAAGCGTGAATGCTGTTGTTCTTTGTAGATACGTGGCAGTCACTGTTAGGCATTTGGTGAATACACAAGTTGTCGAATTTAGATGGAACGGTAGAACTTGGTATTGAAAATGTTGTTGACTCACTATCAGGCGTATAGAAAGACCAGAGGATAGAGGCAACCCACTTATTGTAGTAAGGGAAGAATGGTGCCAAGAGACACGATTCTGAACTTTCCTTTCTGAAGAAAATTGTTGAGATTCTGAGGTGCAGGATGGGAGGAGATCGCCTGCTTTCCATTGAAAAAAAGGGAATAGCAATAATAAAGTCTTCCACATTGTCGTGCCGGGGAACAATGCCCTGAGCTCCGGTCTTCGGTGGGATGGCCGCTGTGTTGTCTGGCAAGGTTGAAGAATCCAGGAGCCTGCCTGACTGGTGGAGCTGGTATAATCTGGATATTCGTTAGTCTCAGGCACGAGCGGTAAAAGGTCTTGCTAGCATGTCTCTCTGCTGTGCAAGAAACGTAGAGAGCTGTCGCAGGTCTCGCAGTGGTCTTGCAACCGAGGCACTGTCTGCTGGACCTGTTGCATGGCAGATCAGCCAGTTTATCCTGGACTTCGGGCCGTAAATCAGAGGCTGGAAGCCAGGTACTATCGAGTACAGAGTCCCGCTACTGGCAACGGGAGGACTTCTCGAAGCAATTCCGTGTTGCTGGCAGAGAGGTTCCTCTTGGTGTTGTGTCAAACATAGATGGTATATAGCAATATGTGACACATGTTGATTCTAAAGAAGCACAGCAACAATATGGTTCTTGGAAGATGTGACGACCTAGAACCTTCCGAGAACATTAGGCTTGTTTTAGTGACCAGGTCTCGATGGGATCGGAGCTGTTGCAGGAGTAAAGTGCACATCACCCTTCGTGGTAGAGGCTCAGAAGGACGAGTCAGTGGCAATGACTTAGGCTGTCGTTGGTAGGTGCCACAACGAGGCGGTGCCACAACGGTGGAAATATCGATGGCTCTGTTGATAGTAGGTTTCGTGAGGCATCGAGGGACGTAAATGTCCGGCTCCAATCTGTAAGCTGGTATGGTATCGCTGCTGGTGTTTCCACATTATTTTGTGCTGGTTCAGTACTCGGCACGATGTCGGTGGGGAACGCCTCGGGTGCAGATGAGCACAGGACTCGTGTACCCGGGCCCGCTTCGCCAGTGGCTCAGTGGACATTGATGCCAGTGCGGTATAACTGCTGGCACCGAACGTGGAACCCACATTGGTGCTGGCTGTACCCCTCGGAGCTCAGCCCAGTCATTCTCCAGCATCGAGGAACTGCCACCGATGGCCGGAACAGTGTGGGTGGTAGTAGCGATGTCTCCCTCGGTGCTTGGCCCGGTCATTTTCCAGCACCGAGTAAGATGCCACCAATGCCCTCAGTGGCGAACGGTCACAGTGCTGGTGACGATGATTCCCACGGTGCTCGGCTTGGTCTTTCCCCAGCGCCGAGGTAGATGCCCTTGCTATCTCGGATGGTGATTGGTGACGGACTGTCACCATGCCTTCACTGCTCCTGGTACTGTATATCGCCCAAGGATTAAACGGTACTCTGGTTTAGAACACGGAGTATGGAGCATTGTTTATTTAGTCAAGGGCATTGATTTAGGTGCTTCGGTAGCATTGATGGGGGCATCGATGGAGGCATGGACAGCTTGGATGAGGGCATCGAAGGAATCGATGGACAGACCAATGGAATCGATGAGAGCAACAATGGCATCAATGGCGGCCCTGGCGGCAACGGTAACCATGGACGTCCCTATCCCTCTAGCCCTGATGAACCCAGTGGAGGATCGCAGGAAGGACACTCGCAGGTATTGTAGGGCTGACCGAGGGTGATAACATTGGGAGAGGAAGGCCCCAGTTCGGTTGGTAAGCCGGGGAAACCGTTAGTGAGGTGACAGGAACCAACTGAAAAACAGGGTGAAGTACTCACCAAACGTTGATGAAATGTACACAAAGGGAGACCCGTGCAGGGAAAAATTATTTGTAAAGTAAAACTTTAAGTGTTTCCGTGCGGAAAAGTTGTGAGAAATCGCACAGAGCTCCTGAACGTGAGGCAAACTGCATCGCGGAAAAAAGAAGACTGAAGGGAGACCCATGTGGACACAGGGATCATGGTATGCTGGGCTTGCTCAGTGCACTCAGTGTGCCAGTGTCAGTCAAAGCTTTCTAGAAACTTTGACAGAAAAGTTTTCCGTGATAGAACTCAGTCCAGTGATGTCACCCATATGTGAGGACTACCATCCTGCTTGTCCAGGGAGAAAACACTGACTTGACTTGACAGAAGTGGACCTTTGTGCTGTGGTGTGGCTGGCACAGCCGGTCATGGGACATCACGTAATTAGCCAAACGTTACGCTTGGCACAATGAAAGCCTTAGGATATCCTACTCAGGGAAAAAAATGGCTCAATGCCTGAGCTCAGGCCAATGCTTACACTTAAGGACTCTCCAGAGTTTCCGTATTTTCCAGGCAAAAGACTACTAACTACTAGGGAACATACAACCACAGTTGTAAAGTTAGCCATATTATATGGCTTCATGGGCATCTGGTGCCTACAGATGAAAGCCTTGAAGCCACAGATAGGAGCCTTTTTCCCAGGCCGTTCCCTGGACATCATCCAATTTTTTTAATTTATTTTATTTATTATTTTTTTTTAAGAGGTAGCACTTAAAAGTGCTATTGAGACGTTGTTGAGGAAGCACGTCCATGCGAAGTTGAGACAAAAACAGACAGTCTTCACAAGGCATCATACATGAGGGAACCATCATGCTTGCTTAGTAAAACTTACTGAGCTTCCAGAAATAGGTCTGCTCAGTGATGTTTGTGTCACGCAAGTGTAATGACTAATTCAGCCCTGCCAGTCAACCAACACCACCAGATAACATGCATTATTTGCCTTATCGCAGTTAGGTAAACAGCCCCCTTAGATAGTAAACTCTATGGGGCAAGGAATTATTGTACATGAATATTTAACACTGTACAGTGCTGCAAAAATAAGTATCAACAATATTAGATGGGGCATATTAATCCTACTCATTTTCACTATTGAATATATAATCTTCTTGCTTCTTTATCTAGTTTGATAAATTACAGACTAATCATGCCAGTCTGTGTCACACACATCTTACTCAAACAAAACCAGTTTCAGTATGTGAACTTAAGATACAGCACAAAAAGACAATTTTATTAACTTGCTGCCAAGATAATACAAAACCAATTTGATTGTCCTTAACTGTGCTGAAAAATATTTAACTACTATATTTTTTTTTATCTCTTTATTAAATTTTTAAACAATTACATAAAGCATTATTACATGCCTTATTTCCAGAAGGAGTATACATTTATATTTCTTTAAGGAAAAAAAGAAAAAAGTGAATAAATCAAAGTAAAACTTTTTAGAACATTCTTTATTTTATTTTATCCAATACCAAAAGCTGTATTTCTCTTTTTACTCCTTAACCTATTTACTATGAAAATTGGGGAGAACAAACAGAAAGTGGAGCAATACTAAACAAATACAACTGTATTCGAAATTCAATCCTCTATGAAATAAAGGAAGTTACAGGGCTACTATTATATACCGGGTTCACTAACTGAGCCTACCTAGATTCATTTCTTGAATTAAAAAATATTTCCAACTGTTCGGGCTCCATGAAAATATATCTATTATTATCAATTGTTAATACACATTGACAGGGAAACTTTATCAATATTTGAGCACCTAATAAACGAGCTCTTGGACAGAGACAGAAATTTTTTCCTACGTATTTGAATTGATCTTAAATGTCTGGATATATCCATATTCTTTCACCTAAGTAAAGTTTATTTCTATTATGAAAAAAACTTTTGAGAACGTTGTCTCTCCAGGAACTAAGAATTTTAATAACAATACTCCTCTTCTCTCTACTTGCTCATCCTGTGATGTTTCCAGAAACCCAGTCAAACCTTCAAGTGGCGATAGTGATATAGAGCGCTCAACTCGGCCTCCCCCGCTCTCAATAGCTGCTCTACCTCTCTGAGTAGTCTCAGGTAGAAAATATGCATTCATAATAGTGGGCAACTCACCACTTGGAAACAGCAATATTTCTCGAAGATATTTAATAAACTGTTCCTTTGGTGATATTAGCTTGCACTTAGGGAAGTTCATTACTCTCAGATTATTGTATCTGAGGTTATTTTCCAGACTTTCTAGTCTCTTTTCTGTCTTAGAGTCCCCTTGAATTAATCCAGACTGAACACCCTTTATGTGGTTAATTTGAGAATCCAAGTCTTGAATTTTATCTGAGTTTGCTAACACCACCGGGTTTACCAAATTAATTTGGTCTTGAAAACTGTTATAGAATTTGTTAAAGAAACAATTTCCTTTTCAATCACAGAAACTGCATTCCATTGTACATCTAAAGTCACTATTTTAGGTTTTGTAAATAGTGTAATTCCAGTGATATTTACCGGTGGGTTCTGCATTGTTAATCCCAACTCAGTTAGGCCTGTCGAGCTCCTTCCGTGGGCGGTGATTCCTGGCAGAGCACTGCCTACACCGCTTAAAACCCCGATGTTTATTTCTTTCGGGGTGGTTAAAACACCTCCGTCCTGAGGTTGCCCCGTCACTACAGCGGTTGGGCCTCCCTCGCACACTTCCCCCGCCTGAAGCAACTTTGGCTCTGGGGATTCAGCTGACCCAATTGCTCCGACGTGGGCAGGGGGGAAAGGGGTATCCGGTGCACCAGGACTTAACGATGGTTCGTCGAGTAG
The DNA here is from genome assembly GCF_901001135.1 of Rhinatrema bivittatum. Lineage (NCBI taxonomy): Eukaryota > Metazoa > Chordata > Amphibia > Gymnophiona > Rhinatrematidae > Rhinatrema > Rhinatrema bivittatum. Next base: position 712,042,120 of record NC_042615.1, read on the forward strand.
TGCAGAGGCTTGCTCCTCCTCCCGCACTACAGCCGACTCTCCTGGGCTTGACCCCGTTGCGGCACAGAACTCTCGAATAGTCATCTGAACCAGAGTAGGCTTCAGGGGGGTCGAGGTTCCCTCCCTTACCTTCCCCTTTCTTTTTGTATGTGGCATAGCTTTTGGGGAAAATTGTTTCTGCACAACGATTGGGAGCTCCTCTCAATGCGTCCTTTCACGACGCCATTTTGTTCTCTCCTTAACTACTATATTTTAATCTTCGTCAATCAAAACATTATTGGTTTCAGCTAGAACACACTACATTAGCTTCTGATGTACAAAGGTCTATGGCAAATTAAAGCATATAACATGTAGAACTAAATGGAGGGACAGCTTAGATGCAACTTTACACTACTGAACAAGAACATCTAATACATCACTGTGATATGATTTATAACAGTGAGAAGGAACAGAAGTCAATATGTCAACATAGAACAGGACTCACAAAAGGTTTCATTTTACAATTCAAACCAGAAAGGATTTTCCAAGAAATAAAATACTAGTAGTATATCAAAAAGACTCCTTGGAATGATGAATGTTGACGACCATGTAAGCAATACAAATTAATACTCAGACAAGAAACAGACCATATTAATAAGCCCCTTCACTTTCACTTTAACTTAAAGAGGCCCTGCAAAAGTAAAAATTGTGTATTAAAATTCAAATTGTTTTCTACTGAGTCTCTTCTGTGATTTACAGATCATAATAACTCGGTTTAATAGATAAAAATTGTTTACATGCTCAGTTATTATACAATAAAAAATGCATTCGGGCAAAAGATTGCCCTATTGATACCTGCGCCACAAAAAGCAATTACACTGCATATTTCAATGTCAAAATCATATCCTGAACACTGTGTAACTCCCAATTCATCTCTCTGCAGTTTCTGAAGTAAAATCACTTTACTAAGGTAGTGTACAGTGAGAAAAATGGCATATAAGTCATGAACATTTACTCTCTCGCTGGCAGCAATAATACACCCAATATTTTATGATGTCAACTGATTGTTTCACTGCCATGGGAGTAGGAATGTGTCTAATTAACGTCCTTTAAATGTATTAGTGTATTCACTATATGTCTGGTAGTGGCCTACAGGGGAATGAGCAAACTCTCAATAAGGTGTGGGGAATTTGTGAAGTTAAGTTAAAAGGCTGAATTATTATTATTATTTTTTTTTTTTAGTGTGAAAGTGGCACCTGCCTATAAATTAAAGGATGAGCTAGGAGTGGTGGGAGAGGGGTGGGAGGGTTGAGAAATACAAACATACTAACTTCTGCTTATTAGCTGCCTTTCTGACTAATAAAAGTACAAACACCCCATTATGATGTGTAAAGTTCAAAATATACCCCAATAGTTTACTTCTCCCCAATAATTTAAAAAAAAAAAAAAATCCCAAGCAAAACTTACTGATACCTTTCAGCCACCAGGAAGGTGATCCTCTCCTCTCTGTGCTCCCACTAGATTGTCTAAAACTGATCCTGAGGAGGAGAGGAGGAAGCGGTTGCAGTGCCTGGAGGCCCTCAAATTCAGTGCTGCAAAGCTAAAGAGAAAATACTGACTCCTGAATGAGGTGCGACGAGGCCCGGACCGAGTGGGCGACGCCCCCATTGACGTCATCAGCAGGCGCCCCGCGGGACTGTATAAAACCAAGGCCCCTGCAGCGCGCAGCCGAAGCCGCGCGCCCCTAGGTAATTTTTTTGCTCTACCTATTATGGGAACAAAACGGAAATCAAAAAACTATACCTCATCGCCTGTGACTCCAACACAGAGAAGGATTGGACCCATGGACTCCCATTTAATACATATTGGTGAGTCCATTGTTAGGGACAATTTAGAAGTTAGTTCCCAATTGGGAGTTACTCTTAAGTTCCAGGTCCTCGCAACCCCCAAAACAGCCAAAGGAAGGTATTAATGAAGTCAATGTTATTATAGACCCCTCTGTAATCATCCCCCCAAATATTTCCCTGGGGGAGAATGTTCCAGATGGGGATATAAATTCTGTTGTGAGTAATATGGATAATGTGATCACTACTAACATCAAGAAAATTAAATGTCCAGCTGTGATTTTTGAATCAGTCAATGAAGAGGAAAACACAGAAGTGGAACCAGTGAATGTATCTCTATTAGATGTATGGAGATTGAATGTTAAAATCGATAAGAAACTATCTAGTTCTATCTCCAAGATCCATACTTTCTCGGTAGAGACAAGAGAGAAGTTTGTGGACTTGGAAAATAGAACAAATAAAATTGAACAAGCGGTGATGAATCTGAATCCATTAGTTAATAATTTGCAGGCTTCAAATTTAACCTTCATCAAGGATAATATTATACAGCATAATAGGATTGAAATACTTGAAAATGAAATTCGTTCCTTTAATCTTAGGTTCCTAAAGTTTCCTATATCAAGATTAATGTCATCTCTTGAATTATATAAGAAATATGCTGTAGAGATACTATCCTTTGAAACTGAGAAAATCCCAATGATTTTGAAGATATATTATTTACCTAAAAGAAAAACATTGTCAGCACAACCAGGGGGTATAGATATTTTGGAACGTCCAGGGGTCTCGACTTTTTTTTTTAGAGGACTCTATGGACAATATTTTATCCAGAGCAGCACTGCTTATACAATTTTCTTTAAAACAAGAGAAGGACCAATTTTTTTCTAAATACTTTCAAGTGAAAGACATGAATTTTTGTGGACAAAAAATTCAGGTCTTCCCAGACGTGTCTCGGGCAACCCAGGCACGCAGAAAACAATTCTTGGCATATAAGCAATCTGCTCTAGATATAGGGGCAAGTTTTTTCTTGAAATTCCCCTGTAAATGTCAGATAATGTTTCAAAATAATAAGTTCATATTTACAGATCCTTTACATTTGGAACGTTTCTTAAGGGATAAGACTTTGATACATAATTGAAATGTGCTGTTTTGGAGTTAGGCTGCTAAATAGATAATGTGCATGACCAATTTGCTTCTCTCTCTCCTCCTAGATGTGGGCTAGATATCCTAAATTGTATAATTTTGCAATTGTAAGTTGTGTTGTATTTCTTTGGATTTCCTATGTTATTTCGATGTATTCGATTTAATAATCTAATAAAATTTAAATTAAAAAAAAAAAAACTGATCCTGAAAGTTAATTTAATTTTTTTTTATATTCCACTTTTTGTACTTTTTTTTTTCAGCACTTCAAAGTGAATTAAATTCAGGTACTGTAGATATTTCCCTATCCCCAAAGGGCTTACAATCTAAGTTTGCATCTGAGGCAATGGAGGGTAAAGTGACTTGCCCAAGGTCACAAGGTGCAACAGTGGGACTTGAACCCTGATCTCCCAGTTCATAGTCTACGGTTATAACCACTAGGCTACCCCTGCTTCATAAGTGACTTCTTAGAAAATTTAAAAGTCATGGAATAGGGGACAGTGTCCTAATGTGGATTAGGAACTGGTTAAAAGACAGAAAACAATGCAGAAACATCAATAGTAGAGTGCCCCAGGGATCTGTTCTGGGACCACTGCTTTTTAATATATTTATAAACATCTTGGAAATCGGATCAACAAGTGAGGTGATCAAATTTGTTGATACAAAATTATTTAAAGTTGTTAAATCACAAGAGGACCTTGCAAAACTGAGAGACTGAGCAAACAAATGAAAAATGAAATTTAATGTGTACAAGTGCAAAGTGATGCACTTAGGGAAGAGTAACTCAAATTATAGATGCACGATGAAAAGTTCCACATTAGGAGTCACCATTCAGGAAAATGATCTAGGTGTAATTTTTGATAGTACGTCGAAATCTTCTGCTCAATGTGCAGTAGCAGCCAAGAAAGCAAATAGAATGTTAGAAATCATTAGGAAAGAATTGGAGAATTAAAAGAGAATATCATAATGCCTCAGTATTGCTCCATGGTGCAATCTCATCTTGAATATTGTGTGCAGTTCAGGTCACCAGAACTCAAAAAGATATAACAGAATTAGAAAAGGTACAGAAAAGGGTGACCAAAATTAAAGGAGATGGAACAATTCCCCTATGAGGAAAAGCTAAAGAGGTTAGGACTCTTCAACTTGGAGAAAAGATGACCGAGAGGAGATATCATAGAGGTTTATAAAATAATGAGTGGAGTGGAATGAGTAAACCTGAATCGGTTTACTCTTTCAAAGAGTACAAAGACTAGGGGACACACAATGAAATTACTAGGTGATCCATTTAAAATTAATAAGAGAAAATCTATTTTTTTTAATCAAGACATAATTAAGCTCTGGAATTTGTTGCCAGAGGATGTGGTGAATGCATTTTAAAAAAGGTTTGGACAAACTCCTGGAGTTAAGGTCCATAAAACATTATCATGGTAGAGTTGCAGAAATCCATTGCTTATCCCTGGGACAAGCAGCATAGAATCTATCTACCCCTTGGGATCCTGCCAGATACTTTCGACCTGGATTGGCCACTGTTAGAAACAGAATACTAGGCTTGATGGACCTTTGGTCTGACCTAGCATGGCAAGTCTTATGTTCTGAGACAAAAACATGATCACACTGGAAGGTATCCCTCAAGCTCCATGGAGGGCCTCCTGACTACACCTCCTGAGCCTGTCCCAATACCGAAACTACCAGCAAGATAGTGCAGATGGGATTCTGCATTTCCAATCTTCTGATCTGCAAACCACTCCTAAATGCCACCGGAGGACTGATGTGTGTCGTACTGAAATAGAAAAGATTACATGGAATCACAGGAATCTTCCTAGCAAATAAAGGAAGAGGAGACTAGGACAGAGTCACCCCTGAATCTCATCAAGTCTGCTGTTTCAGCTCCAATGGATCCTGCACCAATTGTATCGAAGTTTGACGCCTATCATCTTGAGTGCTCTTATGGTGTTGAATGCTTCAACAGCATCTTAATCACCAATAGCGCCAAGTGCATTGGCGACACTGAGCCCTTCTTCATCGATCACATCATGGTCTTATGCTTCAATGGTACCAAGCTTTGGTGCTTTGATAGCACCAATCATGCTAACCCCATGGTACTTCAACAGTGCCAACTGCGCCGGTTCTTTATCCTTCAGCACTAAACATGAGGAGGCTGCAGGTGCCAATGTCCCCAGCCTAGCTGCAGAAAATGCTAGGTTCTTCTTTGATCCATTGGGTCCCTGTGCTGGGTGCATCAAGGAGCCTCAAGCCAAATTCCCATTCTCCAATGGGGCCACACTGGCCAATGCTTTGCGCTTCTTGGAGGCCTTATTCAATTCACCACACACCAGGCTCACAGATGAGGAGATGTGACAGCCCCGGAGTTCAGCCATTTTATAGGCCTGATTCTTTTGTGACTTGGGGGATATCCAGTCATAATTGTACCAGAAGAATCATGGCATGGCCACAGGCACCTATAAAAGAAGTCATGTTTATCTGTGATGGGCATCTTTCACCCACAGAAACAGCTTCTTTATTTATTTACTTCTTTTTAGTCGCACTGAAAAGTTGTGGGTGATGCTGGGACAGCCAAGGAGAAAAGGTTAGAGCACAACTAGAGAAAAACTTTGACAAGAGAGAAAGAGGTGAACATCCATACAGCAGTGCAGCATTGACTGAGGGGCTCATGAGGCAACGCTCATACATTCTCAGTAGAAGAAAGTTCTACTGAGCTCAAAGAGAGTGGCTCATTCAGCTCCGTGAGATGATGTCACCCATGTGCCATGGCTAATTTAGCCCTGCTTGTCGATGGAGAACTATTATTTCAATCAAGACTTTCTGCTTATTGGTTTAAATTGGTTTGATTTACTTAAATCCAGCCCGGTGCTCATGGATTAATTGATACAATTTTGTTTCTTGTTCTATACAGACTTGGCAACTGGCTCAAAAATAAACATAATTTACTAAACCACAGCACTGCGTATGTTGTGTGGCACTACAGAAATGTTAAGAAATTAGTAGTAGTAGTAGCAGCAGCAGCAGCAGCAGCAGAAGTAGTAGTAGCACTTGCAGCAGTAAACCACCCGTGTTAATACCTAATACTGGAGAATTAAATCCACATACATTTAATCCAATCTTAATTACGCCAGAAAATAACTAATGTGGGAGACTAGTTGGGCCTTGCAGCTTTAATCTGCACTTTTATTCTATTTCTCTGAGTGACTGGCATGCCTAGTTGTTGATAATTACTCCAAAACACATACACCCAGAACCTATTCTGGACTCTTCTTTTAGTGTGCACTTCAGCAACAATAAGCCTACAGAAATATTTGTAAAAATAGAAAGACACAAAATGCACAATAAGGTTATAATAAATAATTTCAAAGCCATAATTTGTGGTATTTTTTTGCTATACAGTGAGAGAGGTATTGTTATGACTGCAAGCCTTACTTCTGGGGAATTCTGAGCAAATAAATTGAAAATTCTGCATACTTTATATTGGTTAAAATAGCACAATATACATGACAATATTTAAGTAATTCATTTAAAATATAATATAGAAAAAATTAGTTAAAGATGTAGAGTTTTAAATATTTTGAGCAAAATTTACATTGTAAGAATGCCCCTTCCTCCCTTCTCCCTTGGCCAGTGTCCTTTTACTTTGCCTTCTCAGGCCCCCAAATTCCTTCACCCTCCACTATCTCTCCCCTTCCCTGCTAGGCTAAACCCCTTCCACTCTATATCCACTCCCAGAGTTTGATCCCTCTCTCAGTACTGCCTCTCACACAGACTCCCTCTGTCCCTCTCTCTCGTGCATATACAGCCCCCTCATATAGGCTTCCTCTCTCTCTCGCGCGTGCTCGCTCACACACACACACACCCTTCACACAGGATCCCCCTTCTCTCTCATGCATACACCCTCACACAAGCTACCCCTCTCTCTCTCTCATACACACACCTCTGCACATTGGCTCCCTCTCTCTCTCTTACACACACACATACAAACTCCTATCTCATGCACATACGTACCCCCTCATGCACTCCCTCTCTCTCTCTTGCACAAACACACACACCCTCTTACAGGCTCCCTTTCTCTCTTATTCATACATCTTCACACAGGCTACCTGTCTCTCTCTCTCATACACACTCCACCCCTGCACATTAGTTCCCTCTCTCTCTCACATACACACACACACACAGGCCCCCCCCCCCTCTCTCATGCACATACATACCCCCTCACCCAGGCTCCCTTTCTCTCTCATGCATACACCCTCACACAGGCTCCTTCTCTCACAAACAAGCACCCTCACTCCCTCACATAACATACTCCCTTTTTTACACACACCAGCTCCCAATCTCTCACACACATACACATTCCTTCACAATCTCCTCACAAAGACTCCCTTCTCTTTGGCACACACACACCCTTATTTCATGCTCTCCCAAACACACACACCAGCTTGCAGTCTTAAACACATACTCTACACACAGCCTCTCAGTCTCTCACACAACCATTACACACAGACTCATCGGGGCCTACTTCGCTTACGGCATGCTGAGACTTGCACCTCCGTCTTCACCGTGACATGGCACGCCGGGGCCTCCTTCCTCTTGGCTGTGATACGAAACACTGGGGCCTCTTTCCTCTTTGCTACCATGCGATACGCCAGGGCCTCCTTCCTCTTCACCATGACGCAGTGCGCCAGGACTCCTTCCTCTTCACTGCCATGTGGCACACCGGGACCTCCTTGCTCTTCGCCACAAGCAGGATGGGGTCCGCTTGTGGCACAGTGGGGTCTGCTCCAAATTCTGCGCAGAAACTGGAATTTCTGTACAGAGGGGAAATTCTGTGCTTCGCAGTAGCGCAGAATTTCCCCAGGACTAAAGCCTTTGGTGTGCTCAATCAAAAGAAAATGTACCAATTATAGTTATTACCGTATGTTCCAACATATTTCAATGCTGTATTGGCTTTACATGCATAAGAAAATGTTGCAACTAGATTGGTTGGAGAGGACAACATTCAAAATTCTTTTCATCTAAGCATTGAAATGTGTTGGAACATACGGTAATAACTATAATTGGCATATATATATATATATATATATATATATATATATATTAATACCATAATGCCACTTTTAATAAAATATTTAAGAAAACAAAGCATCATAAAACATCTGCACTGGCAAACAAACGGTCTGTACCAACCTATTTAGTTTACTCTTGTGTGTGCAGGTTCCTTTTAGTTTATAAGACAAAGCTGTTTAAATTTCCCCGGTTTACTTACAAGACAGCACTATATTTTCACTGGATACTAAAGCAAGTTATTTGAAATCTGTATGTTGAAAAAATTTGGCAAGAATCTAGAGACAAAACATTTTAGAAACAAAATGTAAACATACTTACCACTTTAGTAAAAAGAATTATCACCTTTTCCAACCTCTCCCTGCATGAATTTTCTGGGCCTACTCTTCTACCTGGTAAAATAATTAGATATTAAATATGTGCAGTATTTGAGATTAATATATAAATACTAAGAGAGATAACTATATATATATATATATAGTGGAAAGAAATTTAAACTGTCTTGTAGTTAGTAAACATTAATTTAAGAGCATTAAAAATCAGACATTTTAAACCTCGCATAATGTTCAAGTTGCCTTGTTGGTAGAGAAGTGACATTTAAAATATCGACTATACAGGCACTTATTTGACAATAGTATTAAATATTAGAGATGTGCTTCGGGTAAAAATTTTGTGTCTGGCTTCGTTTCACGCCCAAAGGCTGGCGTTAATTTCTGCCGGTGCCAGGGAAGTGTACAGAAAAGCAGAAAGAACTGCTTTTCTGTGCACCCTCCGACTTAATATCATAGCAATATTAAGTCAGAGGCCCCAAAAGTACAAAACAAGTTAAAATTAAAAAAAAAAAAATTAAAAATCAGCCCGCAGCCCGGAAGATGGACGCTCAATTATGCCGCGTCCGTTTTCCGAGCCTGTGGCTGTCAGCGGGTTTGAGAACAGACGCCGGCAAAGTTGAGCGTTGGCTGTCAAACCTGCTGACAGCTGCCACTCCTGTCAAAAAGAAGGCGCTAGGGAAGCACTAGTGTCCCTAGTGCCTCCTTTTACCATGGGCCCTAATTTGCATAGGCCACCCTCCTGAATCGCGCACCCAGGAGAGTGGCCTGTGCACGCGCCGGGAGATCGGGCGCTCACCAGCAATCCCACGCGTTTTTCTGTATCGGCCTGAAACTGAGAAGGCTTAGATACGTCACTGTTAAGACGCTATAAGTCACTCTCAGGAAAACCTGTACCTTTTTCCTGTATTCTTCTTCTGGCTTTACTTGGCTAGTACTAATTGAGAAATACTAAGACTGAGTGTTTTCTATAACAAGGTAATAAATTAAGGTTTAAAGTGTTAATGATTTGTGAAGTGCCGGCCTTCATTGAACTCTCTGGGCTACGCAGCCCCAGATAATTTGAACAAAGTACACGCATATCATTTAAAATATCCCTGCCATGCGTATGTGTGGAGCCTTTATGCACATACTCACACAAGTGACCACGTATAGGGGGGGGAGACGTGGAGGGGAGAGAGAGAGAGGGAGCCTCTGACATTCTATATATATCCTACTGAAAGAGGGGCACTTTCAACACAGGGTGGGTTTTCAGGGGCGGGGGGAGGGGAGGCGTTACAAGGTTCTACAGACCCTTACACCATAGGCAGACCAATGTAACACCACCTCCCTCCCAAAACCCACCCTGAGTTAAAAGTGCCCCTCTCACAGTGGGATAGAGAGAGATAGCATCAGATTGTTTCTCTTACAGTTTTCCTCTCTCTCCCCCCGGTATTCAGGATCCCTCTGGCCCAAAATCTTCAGACTTGCACCTCATCAGGACCAGTAGTAAAGTTACGCAGGTAACATGGTGCACATTGCCATGTTCAGTCTTGCAAAATTTGAGGGTTATGCGCTTAAGACTTGGCACCACCTCGGAACACTCATGACCACGCCTCTTTTTTGCCTCCTTATTCTTGACGTGTGTACAGGTATGTATGCGCGTACTCCCCGGCTTCTTAAAATTTGTGTGGCAAGCATTTTGCGCAAGCAACGCTTTTAAAATCTACCTGTTAGGTTGCACGTGCGCCCTGAAAAATCCAGCAGAGGGTGATGAGGCTTGAGGCAGAAAGAGTCTGGCAGAGTGAGTAGATGGACTGCTGAAATGGGGCAGAGCGCCTTGTTGATCTGAAGCTTGGATTTTTGAGTTTGGAACAAAGCAGACCTTTAGGGGGTCCTATGGTACCTGCTGTTTTTGAGGACGAAACAGTGCCAGTAATTGAAGGAGCAGATGGGGGAACAAGATCTGGTCAAGTTTTATCCCAGCACACTGAGAAAAAATTTCTGACTTTGAGGTCAAAGTACAGGAAGATTGAAGGAGAGACTCCTAGGGAAAGCAACATCCCAAATTGTATTTATTTCTATTTAAAGGTCACCCTTCTAAGTACTTAAAAGCAATTTATCGTACAGCAAACTCAAAATTACAAATGACATTAAATTATATATACAGATAACAATCAAAGCAGATATAACTATAAATACAAAACACGTATGCACAAACAAGGTGTACCCTATCCCTATGTAGTCCCTGCTACTAATTTTCCCTGTTTTCATCATTCTTAGTTTTGTTATTTTGGGGTCTTCCCTTGTTTTTGCCCCACTACTTTGTGGGATGTGTCTCAGGGATATCAATTTCCCCCTTGAGCATGTGCAAAGGGTCTTGCCTTCCTAAGAATAGATCAAGTAAATCTTTCTACTCCCAAGGTTGACTGATCAAGAAGAGGGTTAAGCATGGTCTTTGTGCATCCCTGGCAGACTGATCTAGATAAGTCTGTTCTGCTGCAGAAGACTGACAAAGAGGCTGTGGAAAGTAGTGAGTTTTGAGGAGTCTTAAGTAATTTGGATTTTTTGAGGAAAAGAGTTTCCTTGTTGAGTCCCCATGATACAGATTCTGAAGGACAGTTCTTGAAGGGCTGCATTTCTGATTTTCACCTTTGGCCCAGTAAACAGGAAAGGGAGATAAGAATGAAGAAAAGGTTTGGACTATTTTTTGAAACCAATTTTTGCAATAAGATCAGTTTCCCCTTGCTGTGGACATTAGAGGTTGGCTGTTTTAACCCAAGGGCAGTGAATAGTGGGTGAAAATGGTAATTTTTTCTCTTTAGAAAGGACTGTTTTGAGACAGCTAATTTTGGATTATCTGTGGTTTTGTGTACCCTCTGTTTACAACTGGTACTGAGGACAATATTCCCACCATTTCTGAGGAAGGAATAGTGAAGACTGGGTTAATTACTTTTGATTTTTGCAATTCTTTCTTGGATCATCCTTTTAAGTTGAAGTAAAGTTTTTTCAGTTGAACACAACTAACTGCCTATGAGATTCCTTCAAGAGTACATTCCTTCAAGAGTACATTTAAAACTAATCGGAGAAAGTTCTTTTTTACTCAACGCACAATTAAACTCTGGAATTTGTTGCCAGAGGATGTGGTTAGTGCAGTTAGTATAGCTGTGTTTAAAAAAGGAGTGGATAAGTTCTTGGAGGAGAAGTCCATTACCTGCTATTAAGTTCACTTAGAGAATAGCCACTAGGGATGTGAATCGTTTTTTGACGATTTAAAACAATCGTCAGATATATTTTAAATCGTCAAAAATCGTTAATAGTCGCGATACAATAGAAATTCCCCCGATTTATCGTCAAAAATCGTAAATCGGGGGAGGGGGGGAACCGGCACACCAAAAAAGCCCCTAAACCCACCCCGACCCTATAAAACGAATCCCTTACCTTCCCCCACCCTCCCGAACCCCCCAAAGCTTTTTACGAGTACCTGGTGGTCCAGTGGGGGCACGGGGACCGATCTCCCACTCTCGGTCCATCGGCACCATTTTGGCTGCCTCTCAAAAATGGCGCCGATAGCCCGATAAAAAAAAAAAACCCCACCCGACCCTTTAAAAACGACCCCTTAGCTTCCCCCACCCTCCCGATCCCCCCAAAACATTTTAAAATTACCTGGTGGTCTAGTGGTGGTCCCGGGAGCGATCTCCCGTTCTCAGGCCGTCGGCTGCCACTCAAAGATGGCGCCGATGGCCCTTTGCCCTTACCATATGACAGGGTATCCGTGCCATTGGCCGGCCCCTGTCACATGGTAGGAGCACTGGCTGGCCGCCGCCGTCTTTAAAGATGGCGCCTGCCATCCAGTGCTCCTACCATGTGACAGGAGGCGGCCAATGGCACGGATACCCTGTCACATGGTAAGGGCAAAGGGCCATCGACGCCATCTTTATGAGTGGCAGCCGACGGCCCGAGAACGGGAGATCGCTCCCGGGACCACCACTAGACCACCAGGTAATTTTAAAATGTTTTGGGGGACTCGGGAGGGTGGGGGAAGCTAAGGGGTCGTTTTTAAAGGGTCGGGTGGGTTTTTTTTTTTTTTTTTTAATCGGGCCATCGGCGCCATTTTTGAGTGGCAGCCAAAATAGCGCCGATGGCCCGAGAGCGGGAGACCGGTCCCTGCGCCCCCACTGGACCACCAGGTAATCGTAAAAAGTTTTGGGGGGGGTTCGGGAGGGTGGGGGAAGGTAAGGGGTTAATTTTAAAGGGTCGGGCCTCACTAAAAAAAAAAAAAATAACGATGTGAATCGGAACCAATTCTGATTCACATCACCCACGACCAGATTTCCCCCCCACCTCTAGCCGAACCCGATCGTTAAGACGATCGGGCACACGATTCACATCTCTAATAGCCACTGCCATTAACAATGTTAACATGGAATAGACTTAGTTTTTGGGTACTTGCCAGGTTCTTATGGCCTGGATTGGCCACTGTTGGAAACAGGATGCTGGGCTTGATGGACCCTTGGTCTGACCCAGTATGGCATGTTCTTATGTTCTTAGCCGTAGGAGAAGATCAGCCACCGTGAGTGCTCACTGATGCAAGATTGAATTTGGACAGAGTTGTGTTGCCCATCACTGAATCAGGAGCCCTGGAGTGTGCAGGATGAATCCGGGATCCCAAGAGCTAAAGAAGAGGTCCGAAAGTGATTGAACCAGGAAGGAGGAGAAAGCCCTGGGAACTGTGCAGACCCTCAGATTTAGCGCACCAGATCTCCCTATATATGGCACCCAAAAAAGGAGCTGCTGATAGAAGAGAGCTGGAAAATACTGTGAAGAAATTCCAGTGCAATTTGGACATTTTTGTGGACTTTTGGAGTTTTTCAAAGAATTCTCTATTTTTGACAAGATGGTGACTTTCCTGCCAAAAGAAGGACATGATGGAGGTTTCACACCAAATCAGCAAGAAGAAGGCTGTATGTAAAAGCCAAGTCAGAGAGAACATACCATCACTCAACAACCAGTAGAGGCTTCTGCTTATCCTGAGCAGCAGGGCAGAACTTACTACGAGGAGAAGAGGATACAGTTTATGTGTGTCCCACCTTTTCCAGAGAGATCAAGAAGCCAGATTACATGGATATAGCCCTTGATCCAAGGATACATTTCTTGGGTGTTAAAGTATTGGAGAACCATGGCGGATCTTCCTATTTCTAAGTGGAAGAGATGCTTCAGCCATCGCGCATCGGAGAACGGATTATGCTGCCAGGGGAATCCCTGAGTAGTTTAACCAGTAGAGTATTTTGCCCCGCATGGAGGATCTGTGCCAAAATAAGCAAGCCCTTTTTTTTTTTAAATTGCCATGGACACTTACAGCTATAGCTCCTGGGATGTACCATGATGGCAGCCACTGAATGTGCAGAGTGTCACACGTTCCAGTGTCCACAGCCCATGGCCTTACAATGTTGCAGGTGCTGCGTGGTGATGTTCCTGAAAGTGGACGCAAGTGCCAGAGTAGTTGGAGGAGTGGTGAGCATGATACTCTAAGGAATGTTTGGGACAAAAGGAGGCCCAGCAGGAAGCATAAAGATGTACATTAGTGAAGAGAGCAGTAGGCCATCTAGCCAAAGCTGGGAGTGCTATTTTTCTTGGTATGAAGGCCCAAGTCCGCAGCAGAGTCCGGCCACAAATAGTGAGCAAGGGGTCATGTCGCCTGCGATACCCATACCTGCATCAACAGAAGCCTCTGATGTGGAAGTACAGGCGGTCATTGAAGAGAGTTTAGAGACCATTGGGAGTAGGAAAGGAAAGAGGAGTGCAAGATAACCACATAACAAGGGTGATCAATGAAATCTGAGTCGAGAAAGGTCAATCCACGTTGCACAGGCCTGCATCGATTTCCAAGGGTCAATCAATTCATAAGGATCATCCCCCACTAGTGTCAAGGGCTATGAGTGATTACCTTTGTGAAATTGAACATTCACACTTAATCAATATTGATGCTAATAATGTTACTATTACAGTTAATCTGAGATTCTGGTTATTGCCCTTGGTATGTTTATTTGTGTTCTCTTCCAGGTTTGCATTTATCTATCTCAGTGTTACCTTGAGCGCGCGGGCCGCGGCGAGGCAGCGCGTTGGTGGGCACGTTCGGGCTCCGGGGACCAGCAGGGCGGTTCCGGCGGCATCGGCAGCGCGTTCTAGGGGGGATCGCGGCGTGTCCTACCAGCGGGCGGATCGGCGTCTTCACGCGGCTAGGAGCACCAATTACCGCGGGACTCGAGCGTTGGCTCCGCCCCCTTGACGTCAGACGCCAGCAGAGGCTCCTTTGCGCGGGAGAATTGACTATTTAAGGGAGCTGCTTCCCCAACTCGCTGCTTCGGCCACGATTGTTCTGTGGAGCTTTCGCCTGGGGATTTTGCCTCCGTTGCCTGATTGCCTGCCTTTGGATTACCTGTTGTCTTGGTTCCTGATTGTCTGCTGCCTGCCCCGACCCGGACTGAATATTGGATTTGTTGCCTGATTGCCTGCCTTTGGATTACCTGCTGTCTTGGTTCCTGATTGTCTGCTGCCTGCCCCGACCCGGACTGAATATTGGATTTTGTTGCCTGCTGCCTGCCTTTGGATTATCTGCTGTCTTGGTTCCTGAGTGTCTGCTGCCTGCCCCGACCCGGACTGAGTATTGGATTCGTTGCCTGCTGCCTGCCCTGACTCGGACTGTCTTTGGAGCTTCTCGTCACTAGGTAAGCGGTCTAACCGGTGGTTCCACTACTATCAGCCAGGGGGCCCAACAGTCAGCTACAAGCAAGTGGCACCTGGCAGTCAAGAACCAACAAAGAGGAGACCCTAGGAGAGCTGCCGCTGTTTCATAGACTGTTAAAGATTTACAGTTACTCCCACATGCAAGGGCTGGAATGCTTATTTATTATGCTCAAAAAATAAGGTTAGTCAAGGTTTGAAATATTATCCAAGATTACATGCTGATATAATTTGTTGATCCTGGATACCTCCTAAAGAGTTATAATTGTTTGAGTTAAATGCTATTTAGGAGCAGGTACCTGTAAATATGAAAAAAAGTACACATGGTTTCTCTGTTAATTGAATTATGGATGGCATGCCTTAAATAATCTTTGCTACTGGTTGGCGTAGGAATACATGCAAAGCCACTTCAAATCACTGAGGTTTCTGTATCAGAGTGGATGCCTATCAAATCATAGATGTGTTTATAATAATGTTGAGAGTGGAAAAATGTTATATATGAAAAAATGGAAAAATTGAAAAAAGTTACAAAAAAACACAAGGTGTTCAATATATTTTTTTAAACTTTTTTTTTTATGCCATTCTGAACATTTAATGGTGTTGTTCTAATTTTTATCTAAGGTTGTGAGAAACAGTATTCCTATGCAGATATAACCTGTTCCATTTCACAATATTTTCCTTTTGTAGATTTTGATGTGTTAACCATGGCATTCTTTTTCTACATGATTGCAGATATCTTCTGATAAAGGGTACTCGGGTGGAATTCCACTTGGAGGATTGTTTTGCACATTCCTCCTTGGGTTTGCCAGCTATTAAAGTAAATATTTTTCATCAAATATTTTTCATCAAAGAGTAAGTGGCCATTGCAATTGTGATTTTTTTTAGGAGTAGTCCTTGCCACCATAATCTTATGGTTGGGTGTAAAAGTATTAGTTTTTCTATAATATTCCCTAAAAGGCCTGGCATAAGTGACACTGTTCGTAGGACACACCCCTCCTTGTCAGTGAGTGCTCTTTGTGTTCAATGGTTGGGGGAAGTGGTTTGTGCGTCATTTGTTCCCGCTCCCTTGAGTTTAAGAGGCTAAAGGTACCTGTATTTTGGTGAGGTCTTCCCCAAGGAGATTCAGTTGAGGAGTTTTGTTATGAGAGTGTGAATTAATCTTGAGATCTTTCCCAAGGGGTCTAAATATGTATGTAAATATGATAGTCCTGCTAGAAAAAAAAAAAGATTTGAACTTTTACTATCCAGTGGGGGAGGGATGTAGCTCCTGCTACTAATTTTGCCCTGTTTTTAGCATTCCTAAGGTTTTGCATATTTTGGTCCTTCCCTTGTTTTTGCCCCACCTTTTGTGGGATGAGTCGCAGGAATATAAATTTCCCCCTGAGCATGTGCAAAAGCTCTTTCCTTCTTACGGATTGATCAAGGTAGTCTTTCTGCTCTCAAGGTGGACTGATCAAGAAGAGAGTTGATGTGGTCTTTTACATCCCTGGCAGATTGATCTAGATGGATCTATTCTTCTGCTGCAGAAGAGTGACCAAGAGCTGGTGGAAAGAAGTGAGTTTAGAGAAGAGTCTTTTTTGAAGACAAGAGTTTTGCTATTGAGACCCTACAATACTCTGAAAGACAGGCAAACCCCTGTTCTTGAAGAGCTGTGTTTATGATTTTTACCTTTGCACCCAAGAAATAGCTAAGGGCGCAGATTTTTGAGGATAATATTGAAGAGAAGGTTTGGAATATTTTTAAAGACCAGTTTTTGGAGTAAGATCAGTTTTTCCTTGCTGTGGACATTGGGAGTAGGCTGGTTTTACCCATGGTCAGTGAACAGTCAGGCTGTTGTAATATCGGCTCACATAGAAGAGTGAACGCACCCAGCCACCTCTCCTGGACATGTGATGCATTATTTAAGTGAGAGGTCATGCTAAAAAGGACACGCTAGGGATAAATTGTGTGTCTCTAGTGCGTCCAAGGCATCGGGCACCCACGAGAAGTGTCTGTGTGCTGGTTAGGAACACAGATATTCAATTAATGGGGATCAGTCTCCCTAATCTCACCGCTGACAAAAATATATATATTTTTTTTAATGCTGCTTCCTGTGGTTCCTCTTACTTACAGGTCGATACTGTAAGACCGCGGGAGAGCGGACGAACGCCCGCTCTCCTGGCGCGCGCACCGGCCCTTCACCGGTGCGGGCGATTCAGTATTTAAATGAGGTGACGCGGGAAAAATGGGGAAAAGGAGGCGCTAGGGACACTAGCGCGTCCCTAGCGCCTCCTTTTGGCCTGGAGCGGCGGCTGTCAGCGGGTTTGACAGCCGACGCTCAATTTTGCCTGCGTCGGTTCTCGAGCCCGCTGACAGCCACGGGCTCGGAAACCGGACGCCGGCAAAATTGAGCGTCCGGTTTTCGGCCCGACAGCCGCGGGCCGAATTCAAATTTTTATTATTTTTTTTTTTTACACTTTTTTTTTTACTTTTGGGGACCTCCGACTTAATATCGCTATGATATTAAGTCGGAGGGTGCACAGAAAAGCAGTTTTTACTGCTTTTCTGGGCACTTTCCTGGCACCGGAAGAAATTAGCGCCGACCTTTGGGTCGGCGCTAATTTCTTAGAGTAAAATGTGTGGCTTGGCTGCACATTTTACTTACTGGATCCCGCGCGCATACCTAATGGGGCCATCAACATGCATTTGCATGTTGAGGGCGCTATTAGGTGCCGAGGGTGGGCCGTGTGTTTTCCTCCCCTTACTGAATAAGGGGTAAGGGAAAACACGCGTCCAGAGCAGGCTGACAGTGCGCTCCGACGGAGCACACTTTACTGTATCGACCTGTTAGTAGGGAAGAATACTAGTATTTTGGGCATTTTTGTGGCTTTTTGGTGGAGGGGGATTAGATGCTTTGGAGCACAGAAGACTGGGGCTGGTGTTAAGTTTTCCATGTTAAAAAATGTGCATCGGGCGCACGGCGATTTTTTGCATCGGGTAATAGCTAATAGTCTCATCTATATGCATTTATATGTGATGAGCGCTATTACCTACTCGCTGGTGTGGACGTAAGGTCTGGATGTGCTAATCCCCTTATTGCATCGGGTGTTAACCTAGAGTGTCCAAAACACGTGTTCAAAAGCTCGTTAGCCTGTGCTCTAAGCTCAGCGCACGATACTGCATCAGCCTTGAGTGGATAAAGCTGCTGATTATTTTTTCTTTGGAAAGGATTATTGGAACACGCTTTTTGAGACATCTAATTTTGGAAGATCTGGGGCTTCCTCCCCCTCCCGTTTATGATTGTTATTAAAGACAATCATCCAACCCTCTATGGGAAGGGATAGTGGAGACTGGGTCAGTTAGAGGATGGAGAGTGGCTAAGAAATGAACCATGGACAAAGAAACCATTGTTTTCCTATTTATGTTTTTTATTTTCCTATTTATGATTTTTTTTTAAATACTTTCTTGGATCATCCCTTTTAAGTTGAAGTAAAGTTTTTCAGCTCAACATCACTAACTGCCTCCATGATTCCTTCGAGAATGCATTAGCCAAAAGAGAAGATCAGTTATTCTGAGTTCTCACTGACCTTAATGTGTGAATTTGGACTGGGTTCTGTTGTCCACCACTCAACCAGAGGCCCCGGAGGTGTACACTTTCTTTCCGCCAGATGAAACCAGCATCCCAGAAGCTAAAGAAGTCTGAGAGAGAAATTGATCCGGGAAGGAAGAGAAAGCCCTATAAACTGTGTAGTCCCTCAGATTTAGCACACCAGTCATTTGGGAGTCCTGCTACACCAATTAAGACTAATTAGTTAAAATTAATTTAAAAATCCCACTATCAGGAAGCATATTATAGTAAAAATAATTATGTCTTCACACAATGCCTAAACATTAAATTAGATTAAAGGCTGCCCAGATCATGCCTAGAACCATTTAGGAGCCAACTAACCCTATTCTTCAGGCAAGCATTTACAATAAACTGCAATTAAAGCTCTAATTTTATAAATTGTTACCCTTCAACCAGTTCCCTAACACTTCCTGGATTCAGGGATACGGATAGCAATCCAGGCTGAACCATTTAATGTAAGTGAACTAAGGGTCTTACATTCCACATAGAGCAGAAGCAGATGTACATTCCTTTGTATGTTTTGTGGTTTATGTTTTTACAGGATTATGACTGTATTCTTGTACCCTGCACAGAACTGCAGATAAGCTGACTTAGAAATTCTTATAAATGGCAGATAAAGACCAAATTGATCCATTCAGTCTGCCCAGTAGAGATTCATCCAATTTAGGTATATGCACACACAAAAATCCCCTACACAACTTACTACCAACTCCCTCTTCTCATTGATAAGACAGGTGAAGAGTGAATTTGAAATGAAGTTGGCCATAGAAGCAAAAACTCATAATAAAAACTTTTAAAATATAGCCAAAGCAAGAAACCTGTGAGGGAGTTGGTTGGACCATTAGATGACAGAGGGGTTAAAGGGGCTCTAAGGGAAGATAAGGCCATTGCAGAAAGAATAAATGAATTCTTTGCCTCCGTGTTTACAAATGAGGATGTTGGGGAGATACCAGTTCCAGAGATGGTTTTCAGGGGTGATGAGTCAGACGAACTGAACGAAATCACTGTGAACCTGGAAGATGTAGTAGGCCAGATTGACAAACTAAAGAGTAGCAAATCACCTGGACCAGATGGCATGCATCCTAGGGTACTGAAGGAACTAAAAAATGAAATTTCTGATCTATTAGTTAAAATTTGCAACCTATCATTAAAATCATCCATTGTACCTGAAGACTGGAGGGTGGCCAATGTAACCCCAATATTTAAAAAAGGCTCCAGGGGCGATCCGGGAAAAATAGTGGAAACTATTCTCAAGATCAAAATCATAGAGCATATAGAAAGACATGATTTAATGGGATACAGTCAACATGGATTTACCCAAGTCTTGCCTAACAAATCTGCTTCATTTTTTTGAAGGGGTTAATAAACATGTGGATAAAGGTGAACCGGTAGATATAGTGTATTTGGATTTTCAGAAGGCGTTTGACAAAGTCCCTCATGAAAGGCTTCTACAAAAACTAAAACGTCATGGGATCGGAGGCGATGTCCTTTCTTGGATTACAAACTGGTTAAAAGACAGGAAACAGAGAGTAGGATTAAATGGTCAATTTTCTCAGTGGAAAAGGGTAAACAGTGGAGTGCCTCAGGGATCTGTACTTGGACCGGTGCTTTTATATATATATATATATATATATATATATATATATATATATATATATATAAACGATCTGGAAAGGAATACGACAAGTGATGTTATCAAATTTGCGGATGATACAAAATTATTCAGAGTAGTTAAATCACAAGCAGACTGTGATACATTACAGGAGGACCTTGCAAGACTGGAAGATTGGGCATCCAAATGGCAGATGAAATTTAATGTGGACAAGTGCAAGGTGTTGCATATAGGGAAAAATAACACTTGCTGTAGTTACACAATGTTAGGTTCCATATTAGGAGCTACCACCCAGGAAAAAGATCTAGGCATCATAGTGGATAATACTTTAAAATCGTCGGCTCAGTGTGCTGCAGCAGTCAAAAAAGCAAATAGAATGTTAAGAATTATTAGGAAGGGAATGGTTAATAGAACGGAAAATGTCATAATGCCTCTGTATCGCTCCATGGTGAGACCGCATCTTGAATACTGTGTTCAATTCTGGTCGCCGCATTTCAAAAAAGATATAGTTGCGATGGAGAAGGTACAGAGAAGGGCAACCAAAATGATAAAGGGGATGAACAGCTCCCCTATGAGGAAAGGCTGAAGAGGTTAAGGCTGTTCAGCTTGGCGAAGAGACGGCTGAGGGGGGTATGATAGAGGTCTTTAAGATCATGAGAGGTCTTGAACAAGTAGATGTGACTCATTTATTTACACTTTCGAATAATAGAAGGACTATGGGCCATTCCATGAAGTTAGCAAGTAGCACATTTAAGACTGATCGGAGAAAATTCTTTTTCACTCAATGTACAATAAAGTTCTGGAATTTGTTGCCAGAGGATGTGGTTAGTGCAGTTAGTGTAGCTGGGTTCAAAAAAGGTTTGGATAAGTTCTTGGAGGAGAAGTCCATTAATGGCTATTAATCAATTTTACTTAGGGAATAACCACTGCTATTAATTGGATCAGTAGCATGGGATCTTCTTAGTGTTTGGGTAATTGCCAGGTTCTTGTGGCCTGGTTTTAGCCTCTGTTGGAAACAGGATGCTGGGCTTGATGGACCCTTGGTCTGACCCAGCATGGCAATTTCTTATGTTCTTATGTTCTTCCCAAGTCTTCCACCTGACTCCTCAACACCTGCCCCACTAAAGCCCAAAATCGGCCAAAATGGTAGCCTCCAACTCTTCAGCTAGTAGGCCATTTACATTTTGCTAAAGAATGTAACATCATATATCTGATTTGACTATAGTAGATTGTATAATATGTTTGATGTTTTCCTTCATTTTTACATTAAATCATTTATAAAAATAAAGTCAATTAAAAAAGGGGGCAACGGAAAATATGATATATTCAATATCTAGCAGGCATCAATAAAGATTCCAGAAATGATCATTATCCTTAGAATGAAAAGTTCAAAGACAAGGGGAAATCATATGAAGCTGAATAAAAGGAAGCTCAAAGAGAATGCAAGAAAACACTGTTTTACTGAGAGGATAGTACATAGCTGAAACAGACTTCCAGCAGAAGTTATAACAGCCAAAATACTGGCCCAATTCAAGTGTGTATGAAACAGATTAAAATAAATCTTAGTGGCAAGGAAAGGGAGGAAGAACACACCATAGAGACCCGTGGCAGTACAAATGGGCAGAATACCTTCTCTTTATATACATATATACAGATACATTCACAGATGCACAAGAATTAGATTACAAACATGATGATACTATCCAATGCATAACCAAGATCAGTGGATAAGAAAAAATATAAAAATATTTCCAAATTTTCAACCAATGTTTTTACACCACATTGGAATTTAAGTGCTTTAAAAAAAACAAAAAAAAACCTTGTCTTCTGTAAATCTATTAATCCAAATGGGAAATAAACATCATTACAGAACATAAGATGATATTCTTAAATGCTACTTTAATGCACAACTGGCCAATGGCATAGAGCAGTATTATGCTAGAGAAACCAGTGCCCCTGTCCAAAAAGTCATAATTTGATATGATGTATTTTAGGGCCTATAATGGAGAGAGGGTTAATTGTCACTGTTTGGGCATCTCATTTGCTTTAGAAATGTTACATATAAAGAGGGTACTCATTCCAAGACTCTGCAGTTTGGAATGATTAAAAATGTTAAGTGAAATTGTCATGGAAAAAAAAAAAAGAGGGGGGAAATTAAATTTGAGAACATGCTGAATTTTACTGAAATAATGCTTCCTAATTTGTCAATAAATGCTTCTAACCAGTTGGATTAAACGTTCGTGGACTAGTTTTCAGTAGATGCGATATAAAACCATATAATCATTTAGAGAGTTATCTAATGATGTTACTTTTGATGCCATGTATAAAACATAAAAGGAGCTCGCTGTGCTTCAGGGGTACTTACAGCATTCCACAAATTGTTTCAGTCGTTCAAAAACTGCATGTAGAAATCCCTAGGAGTCAGAAATTAAATATTGAAGACATTATAAAAAAAGATGTCCAGTGCAAAGTTTCCTCTTTGCTGTGTAACTCAAATACAAATATTAAAAGAAATTTTATTTTTTTTGTTTAGTAGCACCATAGATTTAATCTGGTGCATCTCTTTCTACGTATCTGTTTATCTGTACATCAGCATGCATATTCCAGATTACACATCACATTTTCCTATATGTTACTTGGTAGTTACATTGTTCATACAATAATCACAATCTGTCATCGGATATAAAGGAAATAAACATGCTATAACCCAATAATTACAAGCTAATAAGCTTATACTTGTTCTCTTTTTCATTGTTCTCACCGTGTCACTGAAGGGCAAGAGTTACTATTCAAATGCCTATTTATACTTGGAAAGCGTTATCAATGTTTAGGGTATTGGGAAAAAAAGCAGTGAAAAATAAATAAAATGTGAAAAATAATAAAAACTCAAAGTCACGGATGGGCATAGATCCTTGTTGCTCTTATTCATCATGGTCTACCCAATATTTAAAAAAATCCATGTGGCAACTAGAAATATGCAGCATGCATCAATTCAAAAAGTTACTATTTATTTACTGTCTTTAAATTGATACCATACAATTCCCCTGAACCTCTGGAATCAGCCTACTTTAGGACGATATTACAAACTAGCACATTTACTAGACATGAGAAATACACAAACTGAACCAATCAGAAGCCACTCTAATGCTTGTGATATTTTGTTTTCTAAAGACACACATACCCCTAATGGAAAACTGGTTCCTATCTCTCTGTTCTAAACATTCTTCCTAAACAGATGAACAAGTGATGCTTGAGGTAGTAAACAAAAATCTGAGGACCTGGGTCAAAAATCTCCCATAAACACAAGGCCTAGGTTTAAGAGCCATAGGTTTTACTTCCAGTAATAGGTAATTTGATTTATTTGCTATGGGCTTTTATACTGCTCTAGTTACTATTTATCAGTAAACAGGATTATAAATATCAAATCATTCATGTATTTACATCTGTTAACTATGGTTAAATTATTGGTCAGATCACTAATAAATAAAAGCTATTCAAATCTCATGAATGCCTGCTATAGTGATAGATTACTTCTACACAAATAGAAAATCCAAATGGTTTAAAACAACAACAAAAATAAAACAACCTATTGGGCAGCAGCAGTGAAATACATACATTGCTTTGTGTTTTGGGCAAATTTGTAATAAAGCTGTGGTTGGAGTTATTCCACAAGAAAAATGTTGGTATAGTTTCCTTTTTAGAGATATGCAATTCATATTTTTGAAGGAAGGAGTGCAAAGGTTTACAGGTTAATAACTACATCAATGTATAACATCAAATCTGTAAATAAAAATTGGATTGATTAAATTATTTAACTTGTTCTGGAGTGCCTAATTTGACTTTACTAGCATATATGCAGTGACATTAACCTCTTTTTTTGGTTTGAAATTTTCAATTTGTTAAAGAAAGAGGTCATTAGAATTTTCATCCAGCCCTCTCTGTTTTGTAATGTTCTATGTCACACTTCTGATTTTAAAAAAATTGGGCCGGGACCCTTGACCTTGAACCCTAAAAGACTTGAGCCAGCTGGTTTGCCTGTAGTAATGCAACTGATTCTGGAAATGGGGTATCACAATTGCAGCACAACACATGAGAAAACCTATACACCTCAAGGTGAGATGAATTATACTAGCTTTAGTTATTGATATTCTTCCTTTTTCTTTGGAGTCCATTACTTTCAGTTTTTGGATGTTGTACTGTTTTTGAACCTGCCTTTACAGAAATTCAAAGTTTCCCCATCACAATATTTGGAGAGGATACAACTTGAAGTATGACTGTACACAATCTAGAAGTTCATATGATCACAGAGAACCAGTCATGAAAATCTGTTCCCTCTGGGCCAGCCCCGTGGCCAGGCCTTCCAATCCCAGACCAGTCCCTGATTGAGTTGGAAGCCCAAAGAACAGGAGGAAACTGCTGGACAAAAAATGAATTCTATTCTATCAAAGTGAACTATCTTTAGCTATTTTTAGGTCAAATTATTTATTTAATACAAACAAAAGTTCAAAATATTGCTGGGCAATTTAGTTGACAGCCAAAAGAAAAAAAAAAGTTTTCAATTCCAAGATAGAACATTACAAAACTGCATTTTAACTTTAACAAAAATATGGAAAACACTGAATTTGGCTATTAAGCAAAATGATTCCTCATATCCCTTCTCCTTTCACCCCCTTCCCTCCACAGACAATCACATTTCCATACAAACATCCTTTTCATTTTCTAATGGACTCCTCAAGCAGTTCATGGCCACTATGCCTTCTTTCTCTTAATGATGCAAGCATGAGGGGAGTAAATGA
Organism: Rhinatrema bivittatum; assembly: GCF_901001135.1. Lineage (NCBI taxonomy): Eukaryota > Metazoa > Chordata > Amphibia > Gymnophiona > Rhinatrematidae > Rhinatrema > Rhinatrema bivittatum. The sequence continues at coordinate 712,067,217 of NC_042615.1, forward strand.
AAAGATTGCCTTTTTCTTTTGATAGGTTGTTTATACATTTCTAAAGTAACAGCTATTTCTTATAAAAAAAAAATGCAAAACTGAACAGTAGCTAGGGTTAAAGTCTTGACAATTGGTTCTGCCGTTCACAAGTTTGAAACGTGTGAGAATTCAACCCCTGCAATGAAATATACATTAATTTTTTTAATGTAGATTTTGAAACAAAGACTAATCACCGAGGAAAAGAAAAACAGCCAATTCAAATGGCATGACAGTAGGGCATTGTGAAATATTTAAGAATCTCAGCAAGAAAATCATCAGAAACTGATATTTTACTTGAGGCTACACTTTAAATTGCATCTACAATATTCCTTTTCTTCTTGATATAAAAGTGGTTTATTTTTCATCCCATACTTAAATATAAAGACAGGCCTGATAATATAAAATTGTTTCCTTCATAAAATATATGTAGATAAAAGGCACTGCATGGGGCTGACCCAGAGGCTCAACTGTGGTTCTGTACAATGCCACATACAGGACCAGGATTGGATTCCCAGATCATGTCTTCTGTTCCCCCTCCACATGAACTGGGGATGCTACAAGGTGACACCTGATGGATAGATTTAGATCCCATGATACTGCATTCTGGTACATGATGCTCTGCTTTAGCACCATTTTGCAAAGTCCAGAGTAGGAATAGTGGGAAAATGGGAAAACATCCCCCAGGTAGCTGTAAAATGAAGGCTCATATTTATTTTATTTGTTGATTTTTATATACCGACATTCGTCGAAACATCATCAGTGCCAAGATCTCATAACTGGTTCTGAGCTGAGCTGGAAGGAGGAGGAGGAGAAGGAAAAAGGAGAAACTAAGTGGTACAAAAAAACATGGTACTATATGAATCTAAACAGGATACTTATGCACTTTCCTTTCTTTATTTCAGATACATGCATGCACAATCATGTCTAGATCAGGTAGAATCATGTATCTGGGATGCAGACTACATACAAGCTTACAAAGAGTAAGGTAATTAATATCATCACCCAATGACAATCGGGTAATCTGAGACTCAGTAAAATAAAACAATTAGTCTGAGATCAAACATAGAATCAAACATAGAAATATCTAAACCTGTTTACCAGATGTTCTCTCAATTCACTGAGTTCAGTGTCCTAGGCATGCATTCTCTCTATTTTTCTTAGATGATGGGAGAAAACGGACAGTTGCTCAGAATGGCATGGTTCGGAATAATGTATCTTTGAAGGATACTAAGAGAACAGGGAAATTAGGATATCCCAGTAAAGATGTTGCAATAAATGCTGAAATGGACATGGTGCCTTTAAGTAAAGAGCAGAAAGATTTCAAATCCCCCCTATCAACTGATAAGCAGTTTGTTAAATCAAACAAGAAACATACTTTGTAATATCTGTATACAAATGCTAGAAGTCTAAAAAAAAATTAGATGGAAGTGTTAATAGTGTATAGCACTGGATGAAGAGGTAGATATAACTGGCATCACAGAGACCTAGTAGAAGGAGTCCAAACAATGAGACACATTGATACCAGGGTACAAACTATTGAAATGGTAGGATGGATCAAATTGGTATAGGGGTGGCACTATATATTAGAGAGAGCCTGGAGTCAAACAGGACAAAAGTTCTGCAAAAACAAAATGCAATGTTGAATCTTTATGGATAGAAATTCTAGGTGAAAAGGAGAATAAAATAGCAGTGGGGGTGTAATACCATCCACCTGGCCAAAATGGACAGACAATGAAATTCTAAAAGAAATTAAGGAAGAAAAAAAAATCAGCAGCACAATAATAAGGGGTGATCTCAATTACCTCAGTATTGATTTGTTGAATGTCACATCAGAACATGCTAGACAGATGTAAAGTTCCAAGATGAAATAAAGGACCGCTTCATGGAGTACCTAGTACAATACTCCTGGGGGAATTCTGCACATAAAATTTAAAATTCTGCACACAAAACTTAGAATTCTGCAAAATTCTGCATAATTTATAATAGTTAAAATAACACAATATACTTGACAGTCTTTAACTAATTTAAAATGTAATATAGAAAAAAGTTATTACTTTAAGATTGTAGAAATTACTTACCTGAAAATGTGTTTTTCTTAGTGTAAACAGATGGACAAGACCAATGGGTTATGCTACCCTGCCAGCAGATGGAGATGGAATAAGGCTGTAAAGCTGACATCACAGTGCATATACCCCTGCCGTGACCTCAGCCCTTCAGTATTCTCTTCAAAAGCCACTGTGGACATACTAGTGAAAGGACTTGATTAAAAATAGATAAACATAACTAAACTCGACCAACCACAAACACAGACCTCCAATAAGAATATAGGTACCCTAATCTAGGGACTGGATGAACACTTACCCATAATCCCTTGATTCGAGGCCCACTCCACGGAAGAACCCATGGCACAAGTCCTTGGGCAACCGAGGGCTGAGTCCATCTGCCTACACTAAAGAAACAAAAATAGCAGGTAAGTAATTTCTCCATTTCCTAGCATGTAGCCAGATGGACTCAGGACCAATGGGATACACAAAAGCTACTCCTGATCAGGGAGGGAAGCTGCCCACGGTCCAGTCAACACCGCCCGTGCAAAGGCTGCATCCTCTCGGGCCTTTATGGCCCGGCAATAAAACCAGGAGAAGGTGTGCAAGGAGGACCACATCACTGCTTGGCAGATATCAACATGCAACAGTAGTCTAACTTCCGCCCATGAGACCGCCTGAGCCCTAGTGGAATGAGCTCTAACCTGAGAAGGTAATGGCTTACCAGCCTCCACATAGGCTCCCGTGACCACCACCTTAATCCAGTGAGCTATAGTAGCCTGCAAAACTGGTTCGCCTAGCTTCCTTCCGCCGTGAAGAACAAACAGGCGATCCATCTTTTGGATCAGTTCTGAGACTTCAAGATACCGCACTGGGAGCCTCTCGACATCCAAATGACAGAGGAAATGATATTCCTCCATGTCCTTAAGTTTATCTAGGGATGGCAACGAAATGGACTGATTCAAATGAAACTCTGATACTACCTTGGGCAAGAAGGATGGAACAGTACTTAACTGTAATGCCCCTGGAGTCCTCCAGAGGAATGGCTCCCGGCACGACAATGCCTGCAGTTCAGAGATGCATCGGGCTGAGCATATAGCCACCAGGAACACAGTTTTCAAAGTCAATAGATGCAAGGAAAGACAGCGCAGTGATTGAAAGGAAGGACCTGCCAAAAAATCCAGTACTAAATTAAGATTCCTTAAGGGAACCAGCAACTATAAGGGAGGCTGAAAGTGCTTCTCTTCCCTTCAGAAAATGGTTCATGTCAGGATGAACCGACAGGGAGGCTCCATTCACCTCACCCCTGAAACAAGAGAGCACCACTACCTGCACCTTCAAGGAGTTCAGGACCAAACCTTTATTCAAGCCGTCCTTCAAAAATTCCAGAATAAGTGGGATTTTGACCATCCAAGGAAGAACACTGTTCTTCGCACCAGGCCTCAAATACTCTCCAGACCCGCACATATGCTAGAGACGTGAAGAACTTCCAAGTGCAAAGTAAGGTGATAATCACCACCGTAGAATATCTGAGCTTCATCAGGTGAGCCCTCTCAAGGGCCAGACCGTACGACAGAATCAAGTCAGAATCTCGTGAAGGACCAGTCCCTGCTGCAACAGTTTCCTGTGCGGTGGGAGGCGCAAAGAGTCTCTGCATGTCTGCATACCATGGACATCTGGGCCAATCTGGAGCTACTCATAGGATTAGTCCCCTATGGAGTTTGATTCTGCAAACGACCCTGCCCAGTAGGGGCCACAGAGGGAAGGCGCATAGCAACTCGTATTCCGGCCAGATCTGGACAAGAGCATTGATTCCCAGGGACAACGGATCTCTTCTGCGACTGAAGAATCAAGGAACCTTCCCATTGTGAAATGCAGCCAGCAGGTTGATTGATGGCCCCAGCGATATACTATCAGTTGAAACACTTTGGTTGACAGCCCTCACTCTCCTGGATCCAGACTCTCCCTACTTAGAAAATCTGCTCTGATGTTATCTTTTCCTGCAATTTGGGAGGCTGAGAACATCTGTAGATGTCAACTCCATAAGGAGGTCTATCTCCTGTGACACCTACTGGCTCTTGGTTCCTCCCTGGCAGTTGATGTAGGCTATCATCGTTGCGTTGTCCAACATCACATGTTTCGCTTGACCCTGGAGTCTGTGGCTGAACTTTAAACATGCCAATCTGACTGCCCTGGCTTCCAGGCAAATAATGTTCCAGAGGGCCTCTTCTTCCTTCCAATGTCCCTGGACAGTCAGCTTCTGACCATGAGTTCTCCAGCCCTGGAAACTCGCATCTGTTGTGAGAACCAGCCAGTTCATGGAGGTCAGGGACACGCCCCTGCTCAGATGAGCTCCCTGCAACCACCACTGGAGGCGAGAACAGACTTCCATCAGTAAGTGGAGACGAAACGCATAGTCTTGAAACTGTGGGTTCCAACCTGATAGCAGAGAGCCTTGAAGGGGACGCATGTGTGCCCTAGCCCACGGCACTATATTCAGGGTTGCCGCCAAACCAAGGGCTTGAAGATAGCTCCACACGATTGGGCGTACCATGATCACCAACTGTATCCATGTAGTCGGATACTTCTGTATCCGTGTAGTCGGAAGAAAGACCTTGCCCCGCCTGGTGTCAAACCAGACTCCCAGATACTCTAAGGAGTGGGAAGGCTTGAGTTCCTGTAACAAGGTGATCACCCTGTTGGTCACCAGGAGGCTCTCTTCTATGGACTTCGCCTAGATCAGCCAATCGTCCAAGTGTGGGTGCACCAGGATCCCGTCTTTCCTCAATGCTGCTTCCACGAACACCACTGAGGGCTGCTCAACCCGCTCGGAAGCCCAATTTCTCTTACCCCAACGGTGGTGGGAATGACATCGGTATGGCGCACCAAGCACAGAGACCGGGGGAGTCCAACTAAAAATCTCTCTAATCATCTCTGAGTCAGAAGGTAAATCTTCTTCCAGTTTTGTTTTTTTTTAAACATACCTGGGGGCTCAGGGCTTACCGGCTGAGTTGAGAGACTGTCTCCGGTTGCGGGGGGGGGGGGGGGGGAGGGCTTTGGCCATCCCCACTCGCTGCCTTTCAGCTACCTAAGCCGCAAAGTCCACGCCAGGAACCGGCTACCGGACTAAGACACAGCTCTGAGGGTTCCCAGAAATCACTTCAGGAATTCTCAACTAGGGGAGGGAGCTTTAGGTATCACCGCAGGAGAGCAGGGCATTTAGTTTGTATGTTTCTGTATTTACTGCAATACCACTGGATTCTATTTGATCTCAGTCTTTATTCTCTCTTCCATGATAATCAGGATGCTGTGTGTTTACTCCATGGACTGCACTAAGATGTCGGTCAGAAAACCATGAATGTGCTGAGGCTGGCCAAATTCTGCACAGGAGGGAAATTCTGCAGAGTGCAAAATTCCCACATCTGATACAAGAACCAACAAAAGGGGAAACTATTTTAGACCTAGTCCTTCGTCCAACAGAGAATTAGGTACAAGAATTAACAGTGCTGGGCCTACTTGGCAATAATGATCACAACATGATTAAAATTTGACTTAACAGGAGGAAGGACACTGGAGAAATCTACTGCAATAGCATTTAACTTTCAAACAGGTAACTATGACCACAATAATAAAGAAGAGGGAATGATTCCACTATGAGGAAGGGCTAAAGAGGTAGGAACTCTTCAGCTTAGAGAAAAGATGACTGAGGGGAGATGTGATGGAGGTTTATAAAATAATGAGTGGCATGGAACAAGTATTCATTAATCAGTTGTTTACTTTTTTAAAAATTACAAAGACTAGGGAACACAAAATAAAGTTACTAAGTGATACACTTAAAACTAATACTCAACGCATAATTAAGCTCTGGAATTCATTGCCAGAAGATGTGGCAAAAGCTATTAGTATAGTTGCATTTTAAAAAAGGTTTGGACAAGTTCCTAGAGGAAACGTCCATTAACTATTAAGGTGGAATTGTAGAAATACACTTCTTATCCCTGGGATAAGCAGCTTGGAATCTCTCTACCACTTTGGATCCTGCCACGTGCTTGTGACCTGGATTGGCCACTGTTGGAAACAGGACATTGGGTTTGATGACCTTTGGTCTGACCCAGTATGGCAAGTCTTATGTTCTTAGCAGCAGCTTATAGAAACATGGCAATAATGCTATTTAAATCTAAAATACAGTTATCAGTTTTAATATAGTGAATATAGGGATAAATTAAAATTTTATTTCACTAATCCGCTGAGGGGGGGAGCTGGCCACTATATGGAAAACACCTGATTACATCTGAGGTAAAAAAGACAAAAAAAATTGAAAAAAGAAAAAAAGCAGTGCTGAAACTGGGAAGAGATGATGAATTTGAAAAGAATAAAAGGTCTGAGGGACCCGCCCTTCCCCCGACGTCATCGCTCATGGAACTGATCCGTTAAAAGCGCCAAGACAGCAGGCCCCACGTGCCGAAGGGGCACGACAAAGGGGCATTCCCCTTTGTGCACCCCTTTGTGCATCCCCTAGTTTTAAATATTCCCCTTGTTATCTTTTATCCCTTGTTAACAATTTCTTCTTTATAATTGTTTTACATTTCTGACAAAGGTAATGTATGCTTTTTAGTATAATTTGTTGATTGTTCTATGTAACGCTCACAGGCGAAGTTATGTTTTATTGTAAACCGGTGTGATTTGTATTTTATACAGGAATGTCGGTATATAAAAGTTAAAAATAAATAAATAAATAAAATGGATGCAAATAGGAATTAGATAAACAGTGCCATACTGCTTCTGTCCTCTAAGCAATATTTCCCCTTAAAGAGCAAAAGGTCAAGAATTTGAATGTAAAAAGGGGGCCAATGATAATCAATGTGATTTGTGATCTTAGTACTGTGTCCTGGCCACCATATTTTGCACCAACATGCATTCTGTATATCTGTTTCCCATGTACAGAGAAATACAGTAATCTAACTGTGTAATCACGAGAGAAAGTAGCACCTTCTTTAATGGCTCCATGTCCAAGAAAGGACACAGCTGACCAACCATTTCCTCCAGAAATTTGAATGGCAACACTAATATATTGTTCTATAATATATGCATGGGTATAAAGATGTTTAATTAATACAATATATAAGAAAATTATTCCTTACCTGCTAATTTTCGTTCCTGTAATACCATGGATCATTCCAGACGGTGGGTTATGTCCCCTGTCCAGCAGATGGAGTCAGAACACAAATTCCCAGGGGAGGACCTATATAACCACGCCTCCCCTGTAACAGCTCTCAGTAACTAGACTAACAAAGCCCAAAAGAGAGAGAGCAAAAACAGAGGGATCAAGTAATCAAAGAAGGAATTGAAATAACCGCTGTCCAAATAAACAGCAACTAAATTCTGAACAGTGAACTTGCGAACAGCAGTGCGTGAACAAAAAAGACTCGCAGTATTCAAAATACAGAGTAAAAGATTGTTAAGACAGATAGGCAGGGATGTCCAACAAGCAAACCCCGAAACCAAGGGAGGGTGTCTGGAATGATCCATGGTATTACAGGAACGAAAATTAGCAGGTAAGGAATAATTTTCTTTTCCCTGTACATACCAGGATCATTCCAGACGGTGGGATGTACCAAAGCTTTCCCATCACGGTTGGGCCGCAGACAGCCCTGCTCGTATTACCTTGTCTACAAGCTGACCGCCCGACGGAGCACCGACGTCCAGGAGATAATGTCTCGCAAAAGTATGGATTGACTTCCAGGTGGCCGCCCTACAAATCTCCTGAGTGGAGACGGAGGAGCTCTCCGCTCAAGATGTCGCCTGGGCTCGAAGAGAATGAGCCTTGAAAACCAGCGGAGGGGACTTACCTACACCAAGGTACGCCACTATGATCGCTCCCTTCAACCACCGCGCTATAGATTGTTTGGAGGCCATGCAACCCTTCCAGGGTCCGGACCAGAGGATAAACTGATGATCGGAGAGCCGAAAATCATTAGTCACCTCCAGATAGCGTATCAGAGACCGCCGTACATCCAGTCTACGCAGGTCTCCAGACTCAGAAGAGGCAAAAGATGGTAATTCCACCGATTGGTTAAGGTGGAATGCCGAAACCACTTTAGGGAGAAAAGAAGGAACCGTCCTCAGCGAAAGCCCTTCAGGCGTGAGACGAAGGTATGGTTCACGACAGGATAGGGCCTGCAGCTCGGAAATACGTCTTGCTGAACTGATTGGCACGAGAAAAATGGTCTTGAGAGTGACGTCCTTGATGGTAACCGAGCTTAGAGGTTCGAACGGTGAACCACAGAGGACTCGGAGCACCAGATTCAGATTCCACGACGGACAAGGTGGGCGAATCGGAGGCTTCAAGTGTTTCACTCCTTTAAGGAAACGGGAGACGTCCGGATGCGAGGACAGAAACTCCTTATTTCCACTGCGAAGAAAAGCCCCCAAGGCCGCCACCTGAACCCGAAGAGAATTGTAAGCAAGACCCAAATCCAAACCTGCCTGCAAGAAGGAAAGGACTTGTGGCAGTGAGGCCTGCATGGGAAGAATGTCATTCGCTCCACACCAATCCTCAAAGACCTTCCAGACTCGAACATAGGTAACAGAGGTGGACATCTTACGTGCTTTCAGTAGCTTTGAAATAACCGGCTCCGGATAACCACGCCTCCTCAACTGACGCCTCTCAAAAGCCAGGCCGCAAGACAGAAGCGATCTGCCTCCTTGAAAAATATTGGTCCCTGGTGTAGAAGACGTGGCAGCTGACCGAGACGAAGGGAATCCTCCACCGTTAAATTGCGCAGATCCGCGAACCACGGTCGTCGGGGACACTCTGGCGCCACAAGGATCACCGGCCCTTGGTGTGCCTCTATCCTGCGGATGACCTTGCCCACAAGGGACCACGGTGGGAAAACATATAGGAGACAGTGGCGCGGCCAGGGCAGGACCAGCGCGTCCACGCCCTCGGCGCCGCGCTCCCGCCTGCGGCTGAAGAAGCGGGCGGCCTTTGCATTTTCAGCGGTTGCCATTAGGTCTACGTGCGGTGTCCCCCATCGCCGTTCTATTATCCACATCGCCTGCTGCGAGAGTTCCCACTCTCCGGGATCCAAGTTTTGTCGGCTGAGAAAGTCCGACTGTACGTTGTCCACTCCCGCTATATGCAAAGCCGCTAGTCGGTGGAGGTGAAGCTCTGCCCACTCCATCAATTTGTCGGTTTCCAGAGAGACCAACCGACTTCTCGTGCCTCCCTGGCGATTGATGTACGCCACTGTAGTCGCCTTGTCCGATAGCACCCTGACTGCTTGATGGCGTACTATGGGGAAGAAACCCTGTAACACCAGACGGACCGCCCTGGTCTCCAAGCGGTTGATGGGCCACTTCGACTGTTCCTCCGTCCATCGACCCTGGGTTGAGCTGTCCCGACAGACCGCTCCCCAGCCTGTGAGGTTGGCATCCGTGGTGATAATCACCCAATCCGGGTCCTCCAGCAACACCCCCTGAGCTAGGTGCCGCAGTTCCAGCCACCAATGGAGACTGATGAAGGTTCTTCTCGGAATCGGAAGGATTGCCTGGAAATCTCTCGACACTGGCTGCCACCGGGAGAGTAGGGATCTCAGCAGAGGCCTCAGATGCGTGAATGGCCAAGAAACCAGATCGATGGTAGAGGCCATGGTCCCCAGTACCTGCAGGTAGTCCCAGGCAGTGGGTGTCTTGAGTGCCATAAATCCTTGAATCTGCTGACGCAGAGAATGAACTCTGTCCGGATGCAGAAAAACCCTGGCATTCTTGTTGTCAAAGTGAGCTCCCAGAAAAACCAACGACTGGGACGGGACCAGGCTGCTCTTGGTGAAGTTGACAATCCATCCCAGAGATTGGAGAAGTTGTACCACTCTGTCGACTGCGAGGTTACACTGAGCTCGTGACTTTGCACGGATGAGCCAATCGTCTAGGTAAGGATGCACAAGGATGCCTGAAGTGTTGACCCAAAATTTTGAAGCGTAGGTAAAGCTGATGAGCTTGACAAATTGGTATGTGGAGATACGCCTCGTGAGATCCAACGAAGCCAAGAATTCTCACGGAAGAACTGCCGCTAACACTGAACGGAGTGTCTCCATGCGGAAACGAGGGATCTGAGGGACCGGTTGACCTGCTTGAGATCCAGGATAGGACGAGAAGTACCTTCCCCTTCTTGGGAACCACAAAGTAGATTGAATAATGCCTCTGGCCCAGGTCGGCGGCTGGCACCGGCACTATGGCCCCCAATTGAAGGAGACGATCGAGGGTCTGCCGCACGGCTCCCTGTTGAATAAGGACCCGCAAGGGGAAAACAGGAACCGGTCCCGAGGAGCGCAAACAAAATCCAATGTCTTAGAATATCCAGAACCCATTGATCCGATGTGATTTGGACACACTCTTCGTAGAAGAGAGCAAGGCGACCCTCCCAGTCGAGGGACCACCTTGGGGGTCCGTCTGGCATCATTGGGTAGATTTAGCGGATGTACCAGCACCCTGCGCTTCTTTACCCTGGCGGCGCCCACGCAAGGGCCGGTTCCAGGAGTGCGAACGAGAAGAGGGAGCCCGAGGTGGCTGTTGCCTCTGAGGACGCGCTCTCCGCTGATTATGATAACAGTTTCTGGAGTAATTATATGATCCTGACGAACGGGGTCGATCTTCGGGCAACTTGTGCACCGCGTTCTCATTAAGGGACTTGATGATCTGATCCAAGTCTTCACCAAAAAGATACCTACCCTTAAACGGAAGGGACCCCAAACGTGTCTTGGAAGAGGCATCAGCCGACCAATTGCGAAGCCAAAAGGAGCCGACGCGCTGAGACCGCCGCCACCATGGGTCGGGCTAGGACCCTTAAAAGATCATATAAAGCATCTGCTCCATAGGCAACCACGGCTTCCAGTCTGTCCGCCTGGTGAGCCTCAGTGTCTGGTAAGGACTGGGAGGTGAGAAGCTGCTGCACCCACCGAAGACCCGCTCGCTGTGCGAGGGAACTGCAGATAGCCGCCCGCATCCCTAAGGCCGAGATCTCAAAGATACGCTTGAGGTAAACCTCCAGTTTCCGATCCTGCATATCCTTCAACGCCGTCCCTCCAGTGACAGGAATAGTGGTATGCTTTGTGACCGCTGATACCGCAGAATCTACGGCGGGAACTTTGAGAATTTCCAAAAAATCAGCCGGCAGAAGATACAATTTTTCCATGGCTCTACCGACCCTAAGGTTGGCCTCCGGGGAATCCCATTCTCGAGTGATCAACTGCAAGATTTATTTATTTATTTAAAAGATCTTGTGATGAGTGGGAAAAGACTTGGCTAGAGGCCGCAGTCCTGCTAGGAAGGGGTCCCCCTTCTTGAAAGCCGGGTCAGGCCGCAACGGTTCCAGAGGGGGATCAATATCCATTTCCTGGAGGATGTAGGAAATGAGGTCATCTAACTCCGCCGCTTGGAAGATGCGGAGGACCCTAGTGTCGTCGCCCTCCACCTGGGCCACCAGGGAGGGGTCTTCCACGTCAGGGTCCTGGGATTGTCCTTCCCCCGACGGAGTCTGTATCATCGATGGTGTCTCGGTAGGACCACGAGATTGTCTTCGCTCCCCCGCCTACTAAAGGGGGGCGAGCCTGAGGGAGGGTCCCACCCAGGAGGGGGGCAGGACATGGTATCTTGGGGGGAGAGGGTCCCCAGGTCCCAAAAGTCATGTCTCTGCTCTGAAGAAAAGCCATGTGCATCAGGACTATGAATTCTGGGGAAAAGGCCTGGCATCCTGAGGGGTCACCTCCCCGGGGGATCCCCCCTCTGCCTACCAGGATTAGACTCTGAGTAAGGGTCCAAAACGGGCCTAGAACTGGGGAATGGATTATCCGTGTCCCTCCTCAGAAAGCGCGTCATCAGAATCTTGCAACAAAATGGCCACCGTTCCCACGTTGAGAGGGAACGGGGCCTGGCGCTTCCTTCCCACGCGGTCTGCAGCTCGAACATCCCTGCTAGTAACTGGCGCACATTCCCCCTCAGGGAAACAGCCTGAGCACAGACCCTCTTCAGAAAATAATCCGGCCCTGTCGGAGCCCTCACAAGGCGCCGCAGGGAGAGAGAGAGGGGAGGGAGGCTCTACAGGTGGCTCGCGCCTAAAATGAGCGCCGACCCGGCAACGGACGCTTGCCGCGGTCCCCCACCGACCTAAAGAAGAACTGATGGGGAATTACCCTCCTGACAGCAGGCGGCCCCGGGGAATGGTGCTTCGCGGGGCCGCAGGTCGGGACGTCGGTCGCTCCCCAAAAGGGAGGGGGGAAAACCTGGGTCAGGAGGGAGAGGCCGGCGCTACCGACTTTCACCTCAGAGAGCCGAACGGAGTCCAAAAATTGCAGTCTTCTGCTGAAAAAGAAGATGAAACAAAAATACACTTACCCCAACTGAGCCCTCAGTGAGGAAAATGAGAAAAGAAAGAAAGAAAACAGGCAACAGCCTGTCAGCAAGTCACCAGGCTAGAGAACGATGAGCCAGCACCAGCGGAGAGCTCTCCCCCTGCTATAAGAGGAGCCTTAGCAAAGTGACCTAAACTGTAAATTTAAAACTTCCTACTTTTTTTTTTTTTTTTAAACTTGATCCCCCTGAAGAGGTAGCCCTAAGCTAACAAGCTGGGGACCACAAGTCCCCTGCTCACATCTGCTGGAGTCAGAACGTTACAGAGAGCTGTTACAGGGGAGGCGTGGTTATATGGGTCCTCCCCTGGGAATTTGTGTTCTGACTCCATCTGCTGGACAGGGGACATAAGCCCCCGTCTGGAATGATCCTGGTATGTACAGGGAATTAGATTTAGCTCACACCTTTTCACTAGCAGCTCAAGGCACGTTACATTGAGGTATTATTAATATTTCCCTGTCCCAATAAAGCTTACAATATGTTTGCACATGAAGCAAGAGAGAGAGAGTGTGAAGTGACTTGCCCAAGGTAACAAGGACCAGCAGGATTTGAACCCTGGTTCCCCTGATTCTCAGCCTGCTGCTCTAACCAAACAGTAAATAACCATTATAAAAACTAAATAGCTCATTTCTACAGCAATTTTTAAGGAAGACACTTTACACTGAGAAGCATTTTTGCAACAATCCACTTAGAAAGCTATATCTGTAATGAAAATAAACAAGGCATCACTACATCTAATATAATCCAGCATGTACAACATTGCAAGGAAGATTCTCTGTCATAATATGTTAGAAAAAAAGCTTTACACCCACACATCAGTAACAACTGTAATAAGCAGGGCCAAAACAGCAACACCTGCTGCCTCTATGAAATGAAGCAATGCAAAACGTTAAGTATATTATGAATGCAAAAATGCAGGATTTTTAGAGGTTTTTTGTTTGGGGTTTTTTGGTTTTGTTTTTTTTAAAGGATTTTGGATTAGAATCTAGGAAATAAACTTCTCCCACTGAGATTGCTTTTTTTTATCCTTTACAAAGTGAGACCTACATTGTTTTTCTCTGGAAAATACCATCCCCCCCCCCCAATAAGGTATTCCCTGTTTTTAAAAGGTATGATCGAACTGTTTCATAATATTTATTTAAAGAATTTCAAACTGAAAACACTGGTGGCACTTTAAATGTGTTCACTATTTAAAATACTAGATATAGGAAAATTGAGGAGTAGCCCAGCGGTTAGAGCAGGGGCTATGAACCAGGCAGACAAGGTTCAAATCCCACTGCTGCTTCTCGTGCCCTTAGGCAAGTCACTTTACCCTCCATTGCCTCAGGTACAATCTTAGATTGCGAGTCTTCTGGGGACAGCGAAAAAACTACAGTGTCTGAATGTAATCTGCTTTGAAGTTCTGAAAAGAGTAATCTAAAAATCAGATAAATAAACAAAGAAAAACTACAAATGACTTTTGCAATTTGAGATAAAGAAAAATTAGAAAATGTGGTCATATATTAAACAAGAAAATGATTATAGACTAGTTACTCATGCTTCTACTCTTTACAAGTCTTGGTCAGCTTCAAATACATATGTAATACAGCAACCGTAACATCTAGATTGTTACCAATTCAGAAATCCATTTGGCATGTACTAAATATTTTCCAATGGATATGAAAAAGGTTTGATTTAACTTCTGTACTACTTACCATCACGTCCATATTCTGGTGAGGTTCAACAAAACCATGAATGGTCAATTTACGAAGTACTGAAAAATATATGAAATGTTTTACACTTTCTTTCTGGGTTTTATTATTCTTTACATATCATCTTTCTCACTGATAGTAAATCTCTTGAACAGCTAAGCTGGAAATAGAAGTATATTTATACTTTGCTTCATAAACTTAAAAGAAATGATAAAATTATCAGCAAATTTCCACAGACACACAGGGTTTATATAGTTTTTTCATGGGGGGAAAAAATGTAATTGTATTTTAGTTTAATCTTCAAAATACACGAGCTATCTTCTAGGCTCGATGGTCTGGATGCCCATTCCTGGCACCAAGAATGCATAAAGGCTTCAACAAAAACCGGGGAAAAAAAAAAGATGATTACTTATTTATTATGCTTATATTCTGTAAAATCAAGTTCCAGACTGAATATTGTGGATTACACAAATAAATAAGCATATCAAACAACATTAATACAAAAAAAGTACAATGCACAAAATACAATTTAAATTGAATAAACCAATTTAAAAAGATAAGATTTAACATACTTTCTAAAAAAAAATGTATAGTCTCTCATTCTTAATGAGGCAGGCAAATTAATCCACAAAACTGGACCTATTTGAGAGAAGGCTCTAAGTCTGGTTTGTTGAAGCTTGAGACAGAGGGTATATATTGAGAAGGGATTGACCTTCAGAATGCAAGGACTTCGACGGCATATAAAGGTCAACCAGATCTGCAAGTAGGAAATTATTACGGTGCAAAGATTTATATAGTAAGGTTAACAACTTAAATTTTAATCATTCCTCAATGAGGAACCAATAATAAAAACATAACACTGGTGTAATATGGTCAGAGTATTTGGCCCATTAAACTCCAGCTGCACCATTTTTGATTAACTGTAAGACATGCAGCAAGTTTTTAGGTAACCCAACAAATAAAATACTGCAGTAATCTATTTTTGACAACACTAAATATTAGGGATGTGCATTCGTTTGTGACAAAATAGGAAATATAGACAATATTTCCTATTTCGTCACGGTTCGGAGGTCCCCGAAAATGATAGAAAAACCCCACGAAATTTTGTGTGTTTTATCATCGTTTTTTTTTTTTTTTTGGGGGGGGGGCAGAAAGGGCACATTAAAAAAATCCCCAAACCCACCCCAACCCTTTAGATTTAATTAATTACAATCCCCTACCCTCCCGACCCCCCAAAACCTTGCCTAAAGTCCCTGGTGGTCCAGCGGGGTCCCGGGAGTGATCTCCCTCTCTCGGGCCGTCTGCTGCCACTAATCAAAATGGCGCCAATAGCCTTTACCATGTGACAGGGGCCAGCCAATGGCACTGATAGCCCGTTACATGGTAAGGGCAAAGGGCCACGGCACCATTTTGTTTACTAGCAGCCGACGGCCCGAGAGCAGGACCCCGCTGGACCGCCAGGGACTTTAGGCAAGTTTTTTTTGGGGGGGTCAAGAGGGTGGGGGATTGTAATTAATTAAATCTGAAGGGTTGGGGTGGGATTTTTTTTGTTTTGTTTTGTTTTTTTTCACGAAATAGCACAATAAAAGTTTTCCGATCCGGGGAGTGGACCAAAATGGCCCTCCCCAGACCCGAAAACAAAAAGGGGATGAAAAAAACTTGTAAGCACACCCCTACTAAAGATTGAACAAACAGATGAAAATCCAAGGGAGACACTAAAGACTTTAAAGGGTGATTGGTTTCCAATTTAAAAAATACATATTTAGCCAGGGATCTAATATGAGGTCTTAATATCACATTAGAGTAAAACTGAATTTCCAAGGCACTGTCAGCACTCAGGTACACTCTAACAGAGTTGGACTTTTATCCAGCATCCGAAAGGTGCAGGAGGAAATCAAGCAGCTTTGGTGCAGAGCAAGAGAATGGATCCAGGTCGTGATGCTCACACCAGATTGAAAACCTCTTCCAGTTTTGGTCATAAGACTTCCTAGTGGAAGGCTAACTAGAAGCCAACAGGACTCAAGACACATCATCAGAGGTGTCAAAAGGCTGCAGAATCAACATCCAGGCCATCAGGCACAAGGCCCGGAAGCTTGGGATGGCACAGCCTTCCCCGGTCCAGAGTGATGAGATCTGGGGAAGTCCCCAGACTGATTGGTTGCTAAAGGGAGAGATCCCATAAGATCGAGAACCAGATTTGCCTTGGCCAATGGGGGGCCATGAGGATCATATTTCCCCTGTCCTGTCTGAGCTTGAGAGAGAGTCTTCATCACCAGGGAAAGTGGAGGATACTATCACAGAAGGCCCTTGACCCAATGTTGGGCAAAGGCCTCTGAGGCTGGTTTGCCGTACCCCTGGACAGGGAGCAGAACAGATCTACCTTCCTGCTGCAGAGGGATGCGAAAAGATCCACATCCGGTGGCCCCATAGGCGGAAGAACCGATCAGCTGCCTCTTGTTTCAGGGAACACTCGAGGGGCTAGAATGCTCAGCTCAACCTGTCCGCCATCACATTCCCCGTCTCAGCTAAGTAAATGGCTTGAAGCACCATACCCTGCGACAGAGCCCAAGTCCAGATATGAATGGCTTCTTGGCACAGGGGGAACAATCTCATACCTCCCTGTTTGTTGATGTACTACATGGACACCCGGTTGTTGGTCTGGATCAGAACCACGTTGTTGATCAGCTGATCCCCGAATGCCCAGAGCACTTACCGGATCAAGCGGAGCTCCAGGAAGTTGATCTGACACTGTGCTTCCTGGGCAGAGCAAAAGCCATAGGTGCAGAGCCCCTCCACAAGGGCACCCCACTCCAGGTTGGATACATTTATAGTGAGCATAATCTGGGCAGGGGGACTTTGAAAAGGCACCCCTGGTCGAAGTTCGCCAGACTCTTCCACCAAGACAGAGTCCTGGAGAGGCAGAGTAACCCGGATGCAGATGTGGAGGTCCTATGTGGCCTGCCGCCACTGGAAACACAAGGTCCATTGAGCTCTGTGCATACAAGCGAGCTAGGGGAGTAACATGGACTGTCGTGGCCATGTGTTCCAAGAGTTGCAGCATGCGGCACGCCAAGACCTGCCAGCTCTGGTAAAACACTCTCGCAATGTGCCTCAACTTGAGTCCTGTTTGCGGGGAAGATACGCTCGGCCCTGAGCCATGTCCAACCTGGCGCCAATGAAGTCCAACTTAGGCGACGGGTCAAGATGAGACTTCGGGTATTTGACTAACACCTGAACCGTCAAGTGCAGAGAACATACTGCTCCCTCCTGGGCTGGGCTCTTGACGAGCCAATCGTCCAGGTAGGGGAACCATGCATCCCTAACCTGCAGAGGTACACACCCACCATGGTCTCACACTTAGTGAAGACTCAAGGGGCCAAGGCCAGGCCGAACGGCAATACCCTGTACTGAAAATACTGCTCGCCGATCACAAAGCACAGATACTTCCTGTGGGTGTACGCGTCTTTTAGATCTAGGGAGCAAAGCCAATCTCCTCTTTGTAGGAGGAGAATCAGGGTGCCCAGAGAAACCATCTTGAATTTTTCTCTTTTTAGAAACCTGTTCAAAGCCCTGAAGTCTAGAATAGGACAGAGCTCCCCTGCTCTCTTTGGAATCAAAAAATATCGGGAGTAGAACCCCCACCCCCACTGATTCAGTGGAACAGGTTCTAGAAACTTTGACATAAGTTTTCCGTGTCAGGCTCCATCCGATGTCACCCATGTGGGAGGACTACCATCCTGCTTGCCCTAGGAGAACCAAGACTGAATTTTTAACTTACAATCAAACTTTCGTTCACACAGCAGATAATCTGATGAAAAGGGCAGTATAAACTGCAATTCATCAGCATATATATAATAAATTCTAAGTGTACAAAACAAAGCTCCTGAGGAATGTAAATAAATGTTCAAAAGTACTGATGACAGAGCAGAACCCTTTTGGAGCCCAGATGAAATGGCCCTCCAAGAGGAAAAAATTTGATGAGAATTAATTTGATAATGATGATCAGATATAATGAACTAAACCATGCAGTACAACCAAAGTAAGACCGATAGAACCAAGTTGACTTAAAATATCATGGTAAACAGAATCAAAAGCAGCTGCTATATCAAACTGTATCATCAGAGTAACCTTTGTCCAATTCCAAAAGCACAAGATTTAATAAGGAAACCAGCAAGCATTCCGTGCCACAACCTTCTCTAAAACCCAGCTGTTGACCACTTATCAAGTAGTCAACAGCTACTTATCAAAACTCCTCTAGATGCAAAACCCATTTTTCTAAAAGCTTGGCACAGTGGGTAAGTTAGAAACCAGTCAAAGATTTGTAAAATTGGCACCTGGCAGTGTGTTGTCCTTTTTAATAGGTTGCACAATAGCTTTTTAAAGAACTTTTGGAATTATAGAAATATAGAAACATAGAAATGACGGCAGAAGACGACCAAACGGCCCATCCAGTCTGCCCAGCAAGCTTCACATTTTTTTTTCTTCTCATACTTATCTGTTTCTCTTGGCTCTTAGTAACCTTTTGGTTCTATTTCCCTTCCACCCACACCATTAATGTAGAGAGCAGTATTGGAAATGCATCTAAGTGAAATATCTAGCTTAATTAGTTAGGGGTAGTAACCGCCTCAATAAGCAAGCTACACCCATGCTTATTTGTTTACCCAGACTATGTAATTCAGTCCTTGTTGGTTGTTCTCTGTATATAGATCCACTTTTCTTCATTCCTCCTGCCATTGAATCAGAGAGCTATGCTGGATATGCATGAAGTATCGGTCTTCCTCCCCTGCCGTTGAAGCAGAGAGCTATGCTGGATATGCATGAAGTATCGGTCTTCCTCCCCTGCCATTGAAGCAGAGAGCTATGCTGGATATGCATGAAGTATCGGTCTTCCTCCCCTGCCGTTGAAGCAGAGAGCTATGCTGAATATGCATTGAAAGTGAAGTATCGGTCTTTTTCCCCTGCCGTTGAAGCAGAGAGCTATGCTGGATATAGTATCAGACTTATTTGGTTTGGGGTAGTAACCACAGTAACAAGCAAGCTACTCCCCGCTTTTTTGTGAATGCAAATCCTTTTTTCCACATTTCCACTTGCCTTTGAAGCTTAGAGCAATGTTGGAGTCGCATTAACCGTGTGTATGTTTATTGAATAAGGTTATTATCTCCAGGTAGTAGCCGTCATACCCGCTAGCCACCCACTCTTCATTGACGTCCTCTAGACTTTATGGATCCACAGTATTTATCCTACGACCCTTTGAAGTCCTTCACAGTTCTGGTCTTCACCACTTCCTCCGGCAGGGCATTCCAGGTGTCCACCACCCTCTCCGTGAAGAAATACTTCCTGACATTGGTTCTGAGTCTTCCTCCCTGGAGCTTCAAATCGTGACCTCTGGTTCTGTTGATTTTTTTCCAATGGAAAATGTTTGTTATCTTTGGATCATTAAAACCTTTCAAGCATCTGAAAATCTGTATCATATCACCTCTGCTCCTTCTTTCCTCCAGGGTGTACGTATTTAGATTCTTCAATCTCTCCTCATAAGTCATTCGATGAAGACCTTCCAACTTTTTGGTCGCCCTTCTCTGGACCTCCTCCATCTTGTCTCTGTCCCTTCGGAGATACGGTCTCCAGAACTGAACACAGTACTCCAGGTGAGGCCTCACCAAGGACCTGTACAAGGGGATAATCACTTCCCTTTTCTTACTCGATATTCCTCTCTCTATGCAGCCCAGCATTCTTCTGGCTTTAGCTATCGCCTTGTCACATTGTTTCCCCGACTTCAGATCATTAGACACTATCACCCCAAGGTCTCTCTCCTGCTCCTTGCACATCAGCCTTTCTCCCCCCATCGAATACAGTTCATTCGGATTTCCACTCCTCATATGCATGACTCTGCACTTCTTGGCATTGAATCTCAGCTGCCATATCTTCGACCACTCTTCCAGCTTCCTTAAATCCTGTCTCATTCTCTCCACTCCTTCCGGCGTGTCCACTCTGTTGCAGATCCTAGTGTCATCCGCAAAAAGACAAACCTTACCTTCTATCCCGTCTGCAATGTCGCTCACAAAGATATTGAACAGGACCGGTCCCAACACCGATCCTTGCGGTACACCGCTTAAAACCGCTCTCTCTTCAGAGAGAGTTCCATTTATCATCACACATTGTCTTCTGTCCGTCAACCAGTTTGCAATCCAGGCCACCACCTCGGCACTCACTCCTAAGCTTCTCATTTTATTCAGTCTCCTATGTGGGACCATATCAAAAGCTTTGCTGAAATCCAAGTAGAGGACATCGAGTGATCTTCCTCGATCCAATTCCTTGGTTACCCAGTCAAAAAAGTCAGATTTGTCTGACAGGATCTTCCCGTGGAAAAGGGTATTCCCTGCATTTATTGTTGTTGGAGAGAGAGGTAATTTGCCTTAGCAATCCCTGAGTGGGAACTGAACCCTGGCTTCCCTGGTTCAGGGCCTATTGCTCTGACCACTGGGCTACGACTCCATTGCTCGTGATTTAATAATAGTATTTAAAATATGGGAGAAAGATTAACCAGTAGCCCAAATGGAATTGGAGAATGCAAGGACTTAAGCCCCAAGACCATATTTGGTAGATCATGAACTGTTTGAACTCAGATCACTCAACTCTGTGTCTCAGTTCTAGATATCCCAGAAGCTTAACAGTAGACTCAAGGACAGAATTATGTAATGCCACAGCTTTTTGATCAAAAAAGACAGCAAGTACATCACCAGTCAACTACCTCTATTTCATTAAGCGCGGGTTTTCGTTTTTTGGGGGTTTTTTTGTTAGCATGGAGTTAACTATAAAAAAAAATTCCTTTGGTCAATTGAGTGCAGAGGAGATTTGAGATGTATAAAAGGTCTCCTTTGCTTGTTTGGTCTCAACCTTATAATGCTTCAATTTACTCCTATATTCTTCCCTACTACACTCTGATTTTCTCCTCCTCCATCTTTTCTCCATTCTATGAACTTCCTTTTGTATATCAAAGAAAACTAAAGTAAACCATTGAAAATGTTGTTTACTGCAATTACATACCACTGGATGTTACAGCGCTAACTGATTATGCGGCGTCTTTAACTGATCAAACCAACACCCAACTAATTCCTCTACCTCCAGAGATTCAGAATTATCAGAGAAATCGTACTCTTCCCATAAATTCATAAAGGACTTAGGATCAGTTCTAGTCCTTATCTTTTTACCTACTTTACAATCAGTAATTGGGGTAGTCAGCAGGTCAAAACTCCCTAACAAAGAAAATGATCAGACTATACGACAGGTGAAATCATTCTTCTCTCTAATAAGTTTTGCAACCACATAAATTGAGAACATAATACCTAGTCCAGAGTGTGCCCTAACCAATGGGTAGGTCCTTCACAATTTGCCTCATCCCTGCTGTATCCAAATTATCAAAAAATTGCTGCAAAGGAATGGAACGTGGCATATCTATTATTACTAATACCCACTGTAGTAACCCAAGAAAAAGGGGAAAAAAAGCAAGTTAGCTTACCTGTAAACAGGATTCTCTATAGACAACAAGATGACTCAGCCATAATGCTTGAATGATGTCAACCGACAGAGCCACCACTGACCACTCTCTCCAACCTCGGTAAAAATCTTACCAAGTTTGTGTGGGAGTTCCAGTACGTACATACTGACTCGTGAATCCTGCAGTCTCTTCTAGAGATTAAGCTTTAGCAAAATAATCAACACTCCAGGGAGGGTAGTGAGTTTTAAGTATAGCTGATTCATCCTGCGGTCTACAGAGAACCCTGTTTTACAGGTATGTAAACTTGCTTTTTTCATTGACAAGCAGGTATGAATCAGCCATAACATATATGGAGTACCAAATTTATTACTGGTTGTACATATTTTTTTTGGTATCTTTTATATTTGGATTTTTTTTTATTTTATGAATATTTTTTGTAAAATGAAACTCCTGTTGTGACGAGGTGGATAATACATTTTAATAAATTCACATTCAAGGCTGCACTGCACAGTAAGTACTAAAACAGACAGCCCAGGCCATATAGTAGAGACTGGACTACAGGGTGAACAGGCTGAGCAGAATTGCTTGCCCAAAGTTATTCTCTCTCCAGGTTGTATTGTCAAGACATCAGCGGGATGTAAATATGTGAACTGAATCATGTAACAGCTATGCATAGGTCCTCAATGGAAGTAGCCCTAAGATGAGCCACTGAGGACACCATAAACTTTACTAGTCTGTAATGTAAGTCAGCCAGCAGACAACAGTATGTGATACAGTCCTATACTGTTATGTGCTAGTCAATTAGAAAGAGCTCATTTACAACTGCCCTTCCCATTCTATTGGGATTAAAGAACATGAACAGTTGAGAAGCCTGATGGTCAGGTTGAGCCTCTTTAGGTAGTATGCCAGAGCTCTCTTACAGCCCAATGTAAGTGAAGAGTCCAATCTCCTTTGTGCACATATGGTCTTGGAAAGAAAGCTGGCAAAACAGCTGGATTGATGTGGAAAGCAGACACCACTTTCAGAAGGAATTTAGGGAGATCACTCTGTTGTCTAAAAACTGTAAGTATGATGAATATGAAACCAGAGCCTGTAATTCACTCACTCTTCATGTCAAAGTGGTGGCAACAAGATACACTTTCCAGGTACAAAACTTCAAGTCAACTGACTCATGAGGTTCAAAGGGAGCTTTCATGAGTCGAGCAATAGCTACAGTGAGGACACAAGGCATGCCATAGTATTATAATTCATCAAAAGACTAACAGTGAAGAGAGATCGGAACCCCTTCCACCTGCTTATTTATTTCAACAATTGTTATTCTTCTGATCCAACAATCTCAGCGGATTACAGTCAACATACTCTTATTATGCCACAGTAGCACAAATGAACTTCAAATGGAAAGGTGCTAAGGCCAGATGAGAGGAAGAACAGATAATGAAGTAAATTCCTCAGACTACAGGAGAAGGGATCCAGCTGGCTGATCCGGCACCATAATGAAAACCTCTTCTACTTGAAATTGTAGGATTTTCTGGTTGAAAGCTTCTTAGCTGAAATCATTACATTCTCTACTTCCTTATAGAGAAGTATGGAGGAGACTACTGTATGTTCAAAATCCATACAATTAGGGCCAATGACAGAAGGTTTGTATGGCAAAGCCTGCCATTTTTCCTGTGTGATAAGTCTGAAACATCCCAAATTGAAACAGAAATTGAACCACAGACAAGATATGGCTATCACACTAGCCATAACCAGTCTAGAGATATTGAGAATTACCTTCACCTTGTTCTGAAGTACCTTCTGGAAAGTCCTGGTAATAAGAGGAATTGCTGGATAGGCACAGAGCAGATCTGTACTCCAGTCTAGCACAAAAGCATCAGGAGCTAATTTGTTTTGCTCCATGCATCTGAGCAACATTTTGACCTTATAGATGATCACTGGCATTCTCCAGCTAGTAAACAATTCTCTAGAATTCCCTAATCCAAAGATCACTTCTGTGACCATAGCACTCTGCTGAGAGAGTCAGACAATGAATTCTCAATTACAGGTAGTAGGCTACCTGGAGATGGGCATTGTGATAACTGGCTGATGACCAGATTCGGTAGGCTTCCTTGCAGAGCATGTATGAGCCCATGCTTGATAACACAAAACATGAATACATGACTTTCCATCTGCATCAAGATTCTTTTTCCCAAGAGCAGGTGAAAAAACCTTTCAAAGCATATACGATTACTTGTAGCACCAGAAGGTTGATTTGCAGATAACTCTCCAATAGGGACCTATGATGCTTAGGTCCATGAAGCCGTGGTATATGTTCCCCATCCCTGGTGGAAGCATCAGTAAATGAGATCACTTGATGGCCAAAACGCATAGGGAAAGACTCAAAATTAGAACAACCAGATTCATCCACCACTGAAGGGATGCTCTTATCTTGAAAGTTACAGAGATATGGTGGGATAACAGTTGATAAAGCCAATTCCACTGGTTTTGGATGGTCCACTGAAAACTCCACATGTACAGAAGAGTCAGAGGAATTATGTGCAACACTATAGCCATGCATCCAAAAAGATCCAGGAGTGACCTTGCCAAAGCCCAGTCCTGTTGTAAAAAGGATCTTGGAGGCCTATCAACATTCTGGCTCTTTTGTTGAGAAGAAAAGCCTTTTCCTGAAGCTAGGCTATCCAAGCTCCTATAAACTGAATTCTTTCCAGACAGAATCAAGCTGGACTTGCAGAACTTTACCAGGAAACCCAGGGACCAGAGAAGTCGAATAAATTTATTAACATGACTTAAGATAACTAACACCTTTCTGTCAAAGAAAGCAAAGGGACATCAGAATATCTGTCAGAAATGGACCATTCACCAACCAATCATCCAGGTACTGGAACATACCGACTCCCTGCAGACGAAGCTGTGCAACCATGACTGCTGGACATCTGGTGAACACTCAGGACTGCCAAGAGGCCAAAAGAAAACTCCCTATACTAGTAGTATGCAATCTTCACCACAAACCTGAGGAACTCCTCGTAAGTGGGAAGAATGGGAATGTGCACATAAGCATCCTTCAGATCCAGAGCACACATTCAATCCCTCAGATAAAAGGAAGAAATGTCTGGAGGGTCTCAAATCATGAGTCTGACAATGCCTCATTCCTGTACAAGGAGGGGCTCTGCTGTTCAGCCTCACACCAACACCTCTGGCGCTTACACTCCAGCATCTTCTTCAGGGCTTCATTTTGAGGGTACAATACTGCTACACACTCAATGTCATCCAATCAGTTTTAGAAACTAGAGGAATCATCATCAGGGCCAAGGAAGCAATAGGAGATGGAGTGTGCATCAGTGATGGACATATGGCACCCATAAACATATCAAAACTGTATCATATGAGAGGCAAATCTAATTAAACCCAATCCGTACAAAATATATTCAAAACTATTCAAAATGTCATGCTGTCCACAAATTATTTAATATAAGAAAGACAGTATCAGAATGACTGTGTTTATGGTATAATCCACTGTCTCTCACCCACAAAGGGCCGCAGGCAGTATCAGCCTTTATGGCACTATTATTATAATCATTTGTCTCCTTATAGAAATTTTTTTATTTTATATTTTCCAACATTTTTTAAATTATTTATCCAAAAATCTTGTTAAATTATTCTGAAAAATTCTAAAAATATTTTCATTTATGGCACCTCTTTTCTCTTATATTAAATATATGGCTACCATGCAGCTCTTTAGAAATTCACTATATGTAAAAAGAGTGGATAGTGAGTTTCCCAAGAGAATTATTTGGAATAAACTTGAGAGATAACAAAGATTATTAGTATAAATTAAGATGAATTCTTTATTGAAGTTATGGGGTTGAAGGTGTGATATTGGATAAGAGGTAACACTGTGGTTTTGATGTTTTTAGTTACAGAGAATATCGGGCAGATGTCTTTGATTACAGTAAGATGATATTTCCCCTGAAGGCTTGTTTAGCCGAAACATGGTCCATATCGGGTGGAATTATGAGATATTTGAACAACTAATTCGGCTAAGTTATCTCTTTTTATATATAGTGAATTTCTAAAGAGCTGCATGGTAGCCATATATTGAATATAAGAGAAAAGAGGTGCCATAAATGAAAATATTTTTAGAATTTTTCAGATATATTTAACGAGATTTTTGGATAAATAATAAAAATGTTTTTGGAAAATATAAAATAAAACAATTTCTATAAGGAGACAGTAAATGATTATAGTAACAGTGCTATAAATGCTGATACTGCCTGCGGCCCTTTGTGGGCAAGAGACAGTGGATTACACCATAAGCACAGTCATTCTGATACTATCTTCCTTATCTTACTAGATAAACGAAGCTTGACCGACGTGCTGCAAATGCGCAGTAGAGACCAGCTCTACCGCGCATGTGCGGGCGAGCACGTCGGTCTGAGCCAGCGTCAGAAAGAAAAAAAATGGTGGCGTCCAGTGGCAGCAGCGGGCGGCAGCGGCAGTACCGGCAGCGGGCGGCGACGGCGGTAGCGAGCGGCGGCGGTACCGGCAGCGGTAGCGAGCAGCGGCGACGGCGGTAGCGGGCGGCGGCGGTGGGCGGCGGTAGCGGCCAGTAGCGAGGGAGGGAGAAGAGAGAGAGAGGGAGGGACGGACTGAGTGGGAGGGAGGGACGGAGAGAGAGTGGGAGGGAGTGACTGAGTGAGGGAGGGACTGAGTGAGAGGGAGGGACTGAGTGGGAGGGACTGGGGGGAGGGACTGAGTGAGAGGGAGGGAGTGGGACTGAGTGAGAGGGAGTGGGACTGGGAGAGAGAGGGAGGGAGTGGGACTGAGGGAGAGTGAGTGGGACTGAGTGAGTGAGAGGGAGGGAGGGAGAGAGGGGGGGGGGGGAGTGACTGAGTGAGAGGGAGGGACTGAGTGGGAGGGAGGGATTGAGTGAGGGGGAGGGATTGAGTGAGGGGGAGGGACTGAGTGAGAGGAGAGGGAGGGTGGGGAGGAGAGGGTGAGGGAGGGTGGGAGGGAGGTAGGGGGTGGTGAAGAGTGAGGGGAGAGAGAATGAGGGGGAGGTGAGAGACAGAGGGATGTAGCCCGTTTTAACGGGCTTAACGGCTTGTATTAAATAATTTGTGGACAGCAGCACATTTTTTAATAGTTTTGAATATATTTTGTATGGATTGGGTTTAATAAGATTTGTATCTCTCATATGATACAGTTTTGTTGTGATTATTGAGAGGAGGGAGCTTTCATTGTTTGGGATTGTGTGCCCATAAACATATACTTTAAAACCACTGACTTGGCTTATGGCTCTTCCAAACATTTTTCAGAAATACTTAAAAAAAAAATAAAATAAAGTATGGAAAATCTAAGACGACGACAGACAGCAGTTTTAAAGTAGCAGCAATAATAGATGCAATGAAGCAGATAAAGGCCAAAATCAAAATACTGAAAGAGAGAGAGACTGGGACATGTCCATTCATTACCTTGAATGAAGAAAAACAGAGGATCTCACAAGGCAGCATTCGCATGCGGGAACTCCCGCACATACGGGCCGATACACAAAGGCTGGCATTAATTTCTGCCAGTGCCGGGGAAGTGTACAGAAAAGCAGAAAAAACTGCTTTTCTGTACACCCTTCGACTTAATATCATAGCGATATTAAGTCGGAGGCCCCAAAAGTAAAAAAGTAAAAATTTTTAAAAATCGGCCTGCGGGTCGGAAGACAGACGCTCAATTATGCCAGCATCCGTTTTCCGATCCTGTAGCTGTCAGCGGGTTCAAGAATCGACACTGGAAAAAATTGAGCGTCGGCTGTCAAACCTGCTGACAGCCACCGCTCCTATCAAAAAGGAGGCGCTAGGGACGCGCTAGTGTCCCTAGTGCCTCCTTTTACTGCGGGCCCTAATTTGCATAGGCCATCCTCCTGAATCACGCGCCCAGGAGAGTGGCCTGTGCGTGCGCCAGGAGAGCGGGTGCTGGCCGGCTCTCCTGCACGTTTTTCTGTATCGGCCTGATACTCAGTAAGATTTTAACAGTTTTTGGAGATCTGGGTGCATATTGGTGCTGTCAGATGATATCACCCATGTATTATGGCAGATTCATCCCTGCTTGTCTATTTAGAAACATGACTAGCTCATGTAAACTTAGCATGACAGTGATAGAAGGGTATCTAAACATTGTTCAGATCAAAGCTCTGGCCACACTCCACTTAACTTGCTCATCCACATTTGATTAATTTTTAAAGGTGATCACTTTCCTAAACAACCAGGAAGCAATTTTTATAAAAGTACATGCCTTTTACTGAAGTTCTTTAGTCTAGTTAGAAGCTATTTTTTTTCATTTGGTATACAATGCAGGATGGAGTTGACAGGTTTAGGATTCTATTTTCATCACAAATTGCCTGGTCATGCCAAAAAGGCATATCAGGGGCTGACTGGTTCCATCCACTGAATTAATCTTAAGAAAACTAACCTCTGATTTGTCACCATTATAGTGATATTTTGTTGCCTACCATTAAACTACCAGCTTTAAAAGCAAGTAAACTAGAAAAGTTAATAAAATAAATAGTATTATGATTGTTATGGTTAGTCCACTTGAACATTTGGAAAGAAGGGTCAAACAAGCTGTAGCTGATGCTTCTTTATTAGACTAACTCAATAAAACTGTGACTAGCCTTTGAGAACTATGCTCCCTCCATTAAATGTACAACATAAAATCAAACTGGTGATTCGCTTAATCATAATGGCTAGGCAAGGAAGATGTTATTTTAAATGACCTTTTTTTTTATACCAGCCTTTACTTTGTTGACAGTGTTATTTACATAAATTACTCCACAACAATTTGTCCAATTTAACAACTGGGTTGTTAAACTAAACAAATTGTTGCAAACACCAAGATTTTCCCAGAAATAAGGAAGAAAGACTGGAGCAAGATAAATTGTAGATCTGAATAACACCAATAAGCATGGTACACATTAAATCTTTCCACTACTTCACTGACTATGAAGGAAGCACAGCCTCTGTAAGCTAGTGCCAGATGTATTACATTAGTCCAATAAAAAGGCATCGCCTACAGCTTTTTCGCTGAGCCTTATTTCTTCATAGAACAAACACATAAGACAACAAACCATGAAGAGATAGGCAAAACCTAATTATTCTCAGGACTGAGGTTTTACCAGCTAAAGCAAGTCATGAAAGAAGTTTCTGAATTACATATTGAAAACACTCAAGGTATAACACGAGCAAACCGGATCCAGCTTTGTTTTTTTTTGTTTTGTTTGAAAGGGCAGGATGCTAATTTAGCAAAACCAAAATTTGCTAAATCTTTAGACAGATACCCAAGTACCTTAATTATCCTTCACACCACCTAAAAGAGTATTCTGTATTATATTTATGTGATTTTTAAACAATAATTCTGATTTATGCATCTTTAATGTACATACACCCTGAAATCTTACCAAATTCATTCAGCACTTTTGCTAAGGATTAGAGGGAAGCTACTGGATCCTAAAGATACAAATGGACATTGTCCGCAAGAAGTGTAAATTTTATGTTCTGTCCATTCACCTCCAAAAATTCCTTTAGTATCAGGATAAATTCTGATATGCATAGTCAGCAAGTACATTAGTATAGCAAACAGAAGTGGAGACAGGAGACAGTCCTACCTAATGCCTCTGCATAATTAAAAGGTTTGGGACAGTACTCCATTTATAGGGACCTTAGTTTTCAGTTTGTATTTACTCTGGGAATTTTTCAGTGTTTATTACAACAAAAACAAAAATATAGCTCTCTTGCCAAATTGTTTAATTATATGATGAAAAAAGAAGTTATGCCTACTTCATTGTCCGAGGCAGCTATTGTAATTCTCCCTAAACCTGGCAAATATCCAATTTACCCTGGGTCGTATAGGCCAATCTCCCTCCTAAATCTAGATATAAAAATATATGCTAAAGTTATTGCCAATAGGTTCAAGCATATTTTACCCCTTTTCGTTTCTACAGAACAGACTGGGTTTGTGAGCAGAAGGAATCCAAGGGATAATATCAGAAGGTAAATATTGGCACTTAAGTCTTGTAACAAAATGCACCTATTAGTCAGTTTTGACACAGAAAAAGTGTTTGATAGGGTGGAGTGGGAATCTCTCTTAGCTGTATTGGAGCAGTTTGGCTTTAGAGGCCCTATCATACTGCGATTAAGCTTCTTTATAAAAATCCTAGGGCCTATATTTGCATTAATGGCTCCACATCTCCCATCTTTATTAGTCTGGGAAGCGGCACTAGGCAAGGATGCCCGTTGTCCCCATTATTATTTATTTCATTGGAACCTCTAATTCATAAAATCAATGGCAATACTAATATTTGTGGGATTCAGGTAGGAAGGAGGGAATTGAAAATGTTATATGTGGATGATATGTTTGTGGTTTTGACCAAAGCTCGGATTACTCGTTCCAAGATTTTAAACTGTACACATCTTTAGTAGCTTTTCAGGTTTAAAACTGAACTTGCATAAGTCAGAGGCTATGGATCTTGCAGTCTTCCTGAAAGATACATGGCCAAATTTCCCTTTGTCATGGGCTGTAGATACCATCAGATATTTGGACATCCAAGTTCATAAGGATACTCAAAGATGGTATGCCTACAATGTTAAACCTCTTATTCAGGAATTTAAACAAAACTGGTTAGTTGGCAAAATTTACTTCTCTAGGGCTGGCTGGCTCTTGTAAAAATGGCATTAATTCCTAAAATAATGTATAAGTTACAGATGGCCCCTTTCATAATCTCAAAAAAAGATCTGAAGCTGTTACAGATGTTATGTGCTCAATTCTTTTGGAAATCACATAAGGCTAGATTGAAGTATTCTATTTTGATAACTCCTAGAGATCAGGGAGGCATGGGATTCTTGGATGTATATTTCTATAATATATCATGTCTATTGCTAGTATTGAGGGAATGGTTGGGAGTGGCGGGAAAAAAAAAAACTGTTGTATTTTTGGAAAGGGAATTCACAAGTCCATTAGGTTTATCATATCTAATTCATGCTAAAAATGAAGAACTGCCCTCCTATGTTTTAGAATCTTTAATGGCCAACAATATGAGGAAACGCCAGCAAATTATTAGGAAGCATTTGAGACTCAATTGGCAATTGTCCCTATGTTTACCACTGGTTGGCAACCCAAAATTTGAACCGGGATTGACACGTTTGTTATAGGTTGCTCAGTTCACAGGGAATTTAAAGTATAAATCATTTGTAAATCTGCAAATTGGCAAAGTGCAATCCTTCCAATATTGTATTCAATACTTATTTTCTGAGAATGATTATTTTGTTTATATGCAAATTTACAATTATGTATAGCAGGTGTTGAATATGGGGTGGAGCCTTTGATGACAAAAAAAGAGTGTCTATTTCAATGATGTATAAATATTTGTATAATACTCGGAAACATAATATTTATTCTAGATTATTTATTTATTTATTTAAAATAATTTATATACCGGAGGTTCCTGTATAATATTTGATTACGCGAGTTAAAAATTACCAATTCAGATGATGATATTCTCAACTGTGACATGCTGACTCAAAGAGAAATGAAATATGTTATGTGGGAAGTCCATTTTAGGATTTTGCATGGACCGACATATTTTGGCAAAGCAGAGCTTACGCAACAAAAGTGGCTTCTTCTGGCACTTGTTTGAAATGTTCCTATTCAGCAGCATCCTTGGTACATTGTTTATGGGACATACAGGGATTTTGGAATTTGATAAAAACTTACTTTAATGCTATTGAAGACCCAACCACAGTTTGGTCAACAGAATTTTGCTTATTGGGTCATGTCCATACAGGGTAAGACCTAAATCTATTCCATAAACTTTTGTTGATCAAAGGATACTTGGTGGCATTACAGCTTATACTGTGTAAATGGTTGGAACCATCAAGCACGACCCTGATTTCTTGGCAATCATCCTTTATGGATTTATATCTATTAGAAAGAAAATCAGTAAGAGAAGGATTTAAAAGATCACAAAGCCAGAAACTGCAAATTTGGGCACAGTGTGTGAAAACATTCCCCTCTGATTTACGATGTTGAATCTAATATCCTAACTAAAGTGGAAGTGCCTTTCGACTAACTTCATTGAGTATTAGTGTGTCCTAATGTGTACTAGTGATATTCAAACGTTAATTGTGTATTGATATAATTGGAAATACTGGAATGGATAAAAAGGGGGTGAGGGGTGGGTTTAGGGCTGACAGATAAAAAAAAAAGAAAAGCTATCACTGTTATACTACACTCTCTTCTTGTCAGTCCTGAAACTGCACAAGCTTTATTAAAAATATTACAAAAAAAATATTTACCAGGAAAAAAAAATAGTAATTTTCTTCCACTGATTTCTCCTACTTTTGTTTTTAGAAAAAAACTGATAAATTTCCAGGAAAAATAAAATAAAATTGCAAACGAAAGTACCTATCCATTTTCCATCACTCAATGCAGCATAAAAATTAACAACCGTTCCATTATAGTCCTTAAGTAATTTCACGCAACCCTAGGGAGAGGGAGGGTGAGCCCTGACATAGGTGTTTGAACCTCCAAGACCAGCTGGGGACTGCCCCAACGCAATGCTTTTGGTAGGAGCATGGCGCTTTAAAAATCTGCTGGTGTGCCGAAGCAGCACACCGAAGGGGCATGCCATACTGGAGGTTTTTCAGTGTCTTCTCCATAGTTTCTCTGCACTTCATCAAGGGGATGATTAAGAAAGGCAGCATAAGATCTATCCCTTCTGTTGCTGTGCCTTCTACCTCAACCTCTTAGATGACTTTGGAAACATTTTTTTGTTACACAGCCTGGAACAGGAGCCAATGACCTTGGTCTTCAGGTTCTATTGGGAAGGAAACATGTGTCTCCTTTCGTCCTGAGGTCCCATCCTCATCACAAGCTGAATTAATTTTTTTGGTAGTGCATCTTTTATCCATGATTAGGAGGTTTTAAGTAGAGGAGCAGCGATGTCCTCTCTACATTTGCAAGTGAAAAATTAATTAACTTTGGCTAAGCCTGCAGTAGTGATTCTGGAAACTTGATAGACAGCTATACAGTGGGCCCTTGACTTACGAACGGCTCGGGTTACGACCAACATGTCTGGGTTTGACTTACGAACAAAATTCGAGTTACAACCAAATTTTGAGTTACGACCACCGCCACATGCGTGCCGCGTGCATGCGTTTTTGTTTTTTTTCGCGGATTGGTTGTATATCACATTTTTTTGGTCTTGGAGGGCGGGACTTCTACAGGGATTGGCTGGCTACTGTTGCTGCTTCTACTAATGGGACCGGTCCATCCCAGGCGCACGTGGGCAGACCCGGCACGCAATTTCAGCAAACAGCATCGGGGAACATCGAGGGATATCACTCAGCTGGCAAGGTACAGTAATGTGCTCAGAAGCGATTGGGAGGGGGAAAATAGTTTCTGGACGGCAAGAGATGTGCTCAGAAGCCGTTGGGAAGGGGCAAATACTTTCTGAAGGGCAAGAGATGTGCTCAGAAGTGGTTGGTAGGAAGAAAAGAGTGTCTGGGGTTGGTGTTTTTTCTGTTATGTTTCTTTTTTTTTTCTCCTGCAGAACAGCACTTTTATCAGAGAAGTGTTCAAAATGGCCCCAAAGATAAAGAAAGCAATCACAATCGAGAAGAAGGAAATTGTGCAGAAATTTGAGAGTGGCATTCGAGTGACCTATCTCACTGTCATATACAGCATGTCAAAATCCACCAGAAAACCAGATTCCAGATGTTCTTATAGAATGGGACTCTCCTTCTGAAAAATAACCACCTTCCATTTCATCCCCCGATGCTGTTTGCTTTCCCGCCCCCCTTCCTGCAAACCAAAGATGTCAACATCTAAATAAATAAATAAATAAATAAATAAATAAATAAATAGATAGATAGATAGATAGATAGATAGATAAATAAAACAAACAAACTTGGATTGTTTTTTCTGGTAGGCTAAGCACATTTTATAACATTTTGTTGAGTACACTAGGGAAGTATAGGTGTTTCTGGTAATTACAGACCTCATACAACCATTTTTTATTGTAGAAATAGTTAGGTAAGGGGTGCTTTTCAGGGGTCTGGAACACAATATGGGTTTTTCCATTATTTCCTATGGAAAACAAAGTCTTGACTTACAACCAACCCTCTGGAACCAATTGAATTCGTAAGTCAAGGGCCCACTGTATCTAGTTTGGAGAGAACTGTTTCCAACAAAAAAGATTAGGTTTTGGAATTTGTTAATGGGTTATCTGTTCAAGCTATCTGAATGTTAATGCTATTAAGGAACAGGATTAAAAAATTGCTGATTTAGCTGTTCAGAATTCTAAGTTGCAAAAATCTAATACGGTATTAATGAGATGCAATCAATTACATAGGAAAATAGAGATTATAGGTAATTATATGAAGAGTCAACTTGAGCTTTCTGAATTACCTGCACTTCTCTTTAATTTCTCCACTACAAATACTTAACAGTTTTGCTTAGAATTTTTGAAATTTTCTCCAGAAAATATACCTTAGATATTAAAGGCATAAAATATTCCTGAGCAAAAAAAGTGAGTTGAACTAGGATGTCTCCAGAGTTTAGACCTCACTGGCTTTTTAGATAAATCTCAGTTTGTCATCACTGATAGAGCTACCCTGTCATTTATTTTCGAACAAGAGTGAGACATTCAGTGGACTCTGAAGCTTTTTTTTGCTTCAGAAAAAGTTCTGTTTCCTAGGACAAAAACGGTCTGTGTTTCCTGATGTTGTATGGAAACACAGCAGCATAGAAAGTTGATTCTTATTAAAAAGCAGAGGGTCCTATCTACTGCTGCAAATTTCCTTTTGAAATTTCCTGTCCAAACTTGAAGGTATTAAGTATATATTTTTTTACCTAATCGAAGGCTACATGAGAATATTGTGGTTTTGTTTGGGTTTTCTTGTTAACGTTTTCTTCTCAATAAATAGAGAAAGCCTAAATGTTAATAGCATTAACATTCAGATGAATACATTTGTTCGAACATTTAAATGGTTTACAGAAAAATAGACTATCAAAAATGCACACATTTATATTCTAAAACATTTAGCTATATGTTTCTTATGTATATTTAAAATGTTGTTACCTATATGTTTCAACTTATTTTGTTTTGTGCGGTTATAAATTTATATACAGGTAATACTTGAATTGCTACAGACCAGTCTAAGAGGAAGCCTGACAAACAGGTCTATCCAGTAAAGTGCGGCCACGTTTACCCCGCTCCTAACCCACATTCTACTCACTTTCCGGCCGCATTAGCCCTTCCTGCGATCCCGAATCCCCTTTAACCTACTCCTACCGCATCCTAAAATCCCCGGGCAACCCCTTCCGCACGCAGCATGTATATTGCATGCAAACGAGCGAATTAGCTATTCCCTAGCATCCCCATAACCCACGCCCCGACTATCGCTATCTTTCCCTGCCGTTTTGTCACGCGTTTAACCTGCTAACTTACCGCCTACCCTTACCCCTGCGGTAGAGGCAGGGGTAAGGGTAGGCGGCAAGCTTTCCCCCAGCCCCCCGCTCACCTGCCCCGGCCGCGATCATGGGTGCAGGTATCCGGGGCAGCCCCAGTCCTCTCCCCTCCTCCCGAAGCAAAAAAAAAAAAAAGCGAAAAAAACGTTGCAGCCCCCTCCGATGTCCGGAGGGGGCTGCAAAAAGTAAGTCGCTTCGCCGCTTCGTACTGCCAGCCCCTTCTTCCCTCCTCCCGGAGCAAGGCTGCTTTTCGCACCCTGCTTCGGGAGGAGGGAAGAAGAGAGACTGACAGTGTGAAGTGGCGAAGCAACTTACTTTTTGCAGCCCCCATCGGACCTCTCCTGCCTCCCGCTGCGCGACTTACTTTTTTTTGCAGCCCTCCGGCCATCAGCAGGAACGGATCGTGGCTCCCCTGCCTCCTGGCAAAGATGGACGCCTGCACGGGGGAAAGCGGCCCCTGTGCGTGCAATTGGCCACTCAAGACGTGACGTCACATGCCGTGATGCCAAACGTCGTGATGTCACGTCTTGAGCGGCCAATTGCACGCACAGGGGCCGCTTTCCCCCGTGCAGGCGTCCATCTTTGCCAGGAGGCAGGGGAGCCACGATCCGTTCCTGCTGATGGCCGGAGGGCTGCAAAAAAAAGTAAGTCGCGCAGCGGGAGGCAGGAGAGGTCCGATGGGGGCTGCAAAAAGTAAGTTGCTTCGCCGCTTCACACTGTCAGTGTCTCTTCTTCCCTCCTCCCGAAGCAGGGCACGAAAAGCAGCCTTGCTCCGGGAGGAGGGAAGAAGAGACACTGACAGTGTGAAGCAGCGAAGCGACTTACTTTTTGCAGGCGTCCATCTTCGCGAGCAGCTGGAGGCAGGAGAGGTCGTCCGATGTCCGGAGGGGGGTGCAAAAAGTAAGTCACTTTGCTGCTTCGTACTGCCAGTCCCTTCTCCCGGAGCAAGGCTGCTTTTCGCGCCCTGCTTCGGGAGGAGGGGAGGGGGGACTGGCAGTCCCGACTTCCTGGTATCTGTCATTTCAAATGACATTTGAAATGACAGATACCAGCGTGGCGTGAAGCGTTAGGCCCGCGCACCCAGGATACTGTATAGGCGCTCTATCCAGTAAAATGGGTTGCGCGGGCCTAACGCTTCATGGACCCTTCTTAGACGCGGTTTACATTTGCATGAAATTATAGTTCAGGATCGAGCGGTAGGTGAGCTGCACTGTGCGTGCGGCAACCGCGGGTGCGCCGGGCACTAACGCAGCTCTTCCTACCGCTTGGTACTGGATAGACCTGTTAGAAATCAAACATGCATTTTTCCACTTACTTGCCAGCAGTAACTACAAAGACACTGGGCTAGCATTAAGTGTGAGATCATTGGGAGTGTAAAATGATGATTATGGTCAATTAGAAAGCATATATTATTGCTATCATACTGATGTACTTTACAAAAATAAATAAGCACACACTTCAGAATAAAATATCAAATTACCTTTCAATGATAATAGTGTTCTTTCAAGTGAATTGATAGCTGCAGATTCATTGCCAATGCAAATTTCCTGAAGGAAGGTATCTGTGTGATGATTCCATAGAGAGCAGGCAAAACCATAAATTCCAGAAGCCAGCTATAAAGGAAGAAAAGAAGATATCTTGATTGATACTGAGCGATTATATAAGGAAGTAAAAAGTGAACCCACAAAGAAATCAAACTGCAACAATATGACTGTAGGAAAAAATGATTTTAGTATCCAGTACAATACCCAAGCTATGAAAATTTGCAAGTTTCAGCAGTAGTGAAAGTTGCAGGATACCACAGATTGCCAGCAGTTTTAAACAGCCAGCACTAAAGATATTCTGCAGCTGCTGCATTCAGCATTAGCTATTTTTATAATCATAAATGTGATGGCGCTTATTTCTAGAAAATGTTCTGATATAAACTTAAAATCAATACAAAATCTCTCAAATTATTTCTTACAGTATAATTTATTTTATTTATAATAATTTATAGCCTGCCATATTTCCAAGTCTTGTTCAACAAAATACAAATAATCAACAACAACAATAAAGCAACAAACACTCATCAAGTATATGATTCATTAAAAAAAAATGCATCTTTAAAGCTTTCCTTGCAATCAGCAATTTGGCACATACCATATTAGGAGGTACTACCTAGGAAAAAGATCTAGGCATCATAGTGGATAGTACATTGAAATCTTCAGCTCAGTGTGCTGCAGCAGTCAAAAAAGCAAACAGAATGTTAGGCATCATTAGGAAGGGAATGGTGGGAGGCGGAGGAGAGCTTGCCACTAACCTCATCAGGTGGACCGGAGCGGAGGGACTGCCCGACGCAGGACCGGGGCAGAGAGCCCGCTCAACGGAGCTTCCGGGTGTGACGTCACTAGGTGGAGCCGGACAGAAGGTCGATAAAAACTGACCCCCCTGCAGCGTTGAACCGAGGCGGAGGAGAGCTTGCCACTAACCTCATCAGGTGGACCGGAGCGGAGGGACTGCCCGACGGAGGACCGGGGCAGAGAGCCCGCTCAACGGAGCTTCCGGGTGTGACGTCACTGGGTGGAGCCGGACAGAAGGTCGATAAAAACTGACCCCCCTGCGGCGTTGAACCGAGGCGGAGGAGAGCTTGCCACTAACCTCATCAGGTGGACCGGAGCGGAGGGACTGCCCGACGGAGGACCGGGGCACAGAGCCCGCTCAACGGAGCTTCCGGGTGTGACGTCACTGGGTGGAGCCGGACAGAAGGTCGATAAAAACTGTCCCCCCTTGCGGCGTTGAACCGAGGCGGAGGAGAGCTTGCCACTAACCTCATCAGGTGGACCAGAGCGGAGAGACTGCCCGACGGAGGACCGGGGCAGAGAGCCCGCTCAACGGAGCTTCCGGGTGTGACGTCACTGGGTGGAGCCGGACAGAAGGTCGATAAAAACTGACCCCCCTGCGGCGCGCAGCCGACGTCGGCGCGCGGCTTTGCTTTGCCTGGAACTCTTGCGGTTTTACTTACTTGAAAACATACAGCTCCATCCACCTTTAAAAGTAAGTGATAGAATATATTACCTTAATTATTCTCTCCGAAACCCCCGCTGGAGGAATCAGCGTTATAAGATTGATTACTGGTTAAAGTTAATACTTTTCTCTCTTTATTTTAAAATGCCTCATACAAAACGAAAGGGGAAGCTGAGGGAGGTAGTGACTACATCCTCCCCAGCAACCCCTTCACAATTTAAAATTGAAAAGTATTTTAACACCACTCCAGAGGTTACTCCCATAGAAGGCGGCGCTGTGACTCCTCTGATTGAGCGTAAAGAGGAATCACCTGCCTCAGTAATATCCTTGAGTCCGGGAGCTCCAGCTACGCCTTCGCCACCCCTTGTTGGTACATCTTTTTTGGACTCTTATGATTCTAATATATCTGTAGAAGGGGACAAGGCTATACAAAGTGGAGGAGGTATAGTACCTTGTAGAAAAGGTGAAGGTCAAGATGATGGCACGCACAGTAGTGTAGCAAGTGCCACAATCTTGGGATCTGAACCTATTTTCCCTCAGAAATTTGAAAGACCAGCAAAAATCACACTTGATAGCGTTTGGACTGCCATAATGACTTTGGAAAAGTCGATTACCACGCTTACAAATGTAGTTACGGATGTTAACAAGAGAATGTTGAATATAGAACAACAGAATGATCTACAGAAGACACAAATAAAGGACTTAGATCGGAGGATTTCAAAAATTGAAAAAAAGTGAAAACAATAGGAATCGGATGATCACACGAAGCCCTTTATTATGTGCCCGACTCTGGCCTAGTTTCGCTCGTAGAGCTGCCTCAGGGGCAATTCAATTGGCAGGGTTTGAAACAATGCCTGCTGGGCTGCTGTCACATGTACACTGTCACTGCAGAATTATGTTCAGTACGCTCCGCAGGAATTAATATAATACTGTACGTGATTCAGTGACAGTGTACATGTGACAGCAGCCCAGCAGGCATTGTTTCAAACCCTGCCAATTGAATTGCCCCTGAGGCAGCTCTACGAGCGAAACTCGGCCAGAGTCGGGCACATAATAAAGGGCTTCGTTTGATCATCCGATTCCTATTGTTTTCACTCTAATACAGCCAACTGGATCGGTTTCCAAAATTTGAAAAAATACAGACTGGGCTAATACAAGGGGAGTTAAAAAAATCGTATTAAAATGGAAAAAATTGAAAATGATATGAAATATCTGAATTTGAGGGTAATTAATTTTCCACAGGTGGGAGGAATATCGGTTCAAGAGCAGTTCAAACAATATCTTGGAACAGTATTGAAAATACCGAAAGAATCCCTCCCACCTCTGGCAAAAATGTATTTCCTACCTGAGATAAAAAATAAAGAACAAGTGGGACAACAGGAACAACAACTTGGAGTACTGAATATTACAGATTTATTAGAATCATCAAATGAAGAAATAGTACTCAAGAGAGGAATAGTCCTGGTTAGATTTATCTTTCCATCAGATAGGGACATGGTCCTTAAATTGTTTCTCAGAAATAGATTAGTGAAATATTATAATCAACAAATATGGATTTTCCCCGATGTAACTAAACTAACACAAAGTAAAAGAAAAGAATTCTTGGCTTTAAAACAACTGGCAGAAAAGGTGGGGGCCCAGATGGTAATTCGTTACCCCTGTAAATGTATGGTAAAATTAAATAATGTTAATTATGTTTATTTTGAACCTTCCGATCTGGAAAAGTTCTTGAAAGCTAAGGATTTGCTGGGGGAAGTAGTTTCTGATCAAAGTTAGTTGTTAAAAAGTATTAATGGGGTTAGGTTACCAGTATATATTATATTAAAGTAAATATTACCTTGATTTGTGCTCTAATGTGTTGATCCCTCCTAATTTCATTGTATTATTGAGTATTAATTATGATTACTATATGTTAGAAGAGTTTTTCTTCCTTGCTATTTTTTCTCCAATATGGAGATTGATTATTGATACTCATTTTTTTGAATGACATTGTTTTGTCATATATTCTAAAAATTCAATAAAGTTTAAATAAAAAAAAAAAAAAAGGGAAGGGAATGGTGAATAAAACAGAATATGTCAGAATGCCTCTGTATCGCTCCATGGTAAGACCGCACCTTGAGTACGGTGTACAATTCTGTTCGCCGCATCTCAAAAAAGATAAAGTTGCAATGGAGAAGGTACAGAGAAGGGCTCCCAAAATAATAAAGGGGATGAAACATCTCCCCTATAAAGAAAGGCTAAAACGGTTATGGCTGTTCGGCTTGGAGAAGAGATGGTTGAGGGGGGATATGACATAGGTCTTTAAAACCATGAAAGGTCTAGAACAGGTAAATGTGAATCGGTTATTTACTCTTTTGGATATTAAGGGACTGCCCCCTAGTCCTTCTAAGTTAGCAAGGGGCACATTTAAAACTAATCAGAGAAAATTATTTTCACTCAATGGACAATTAAGCTCTGGAATTTGTTGCCAGCAGATATGGTTAGTGCAGTTAGTGTAGCTGGGTTTAAAAAAAGATTTGGATAACTTCATGGAGAAGAAGTGCATTAAATGCTATTAATCAAGTTGTCTTAGAGAATAGCCACTGCTATTACTGGTATCATAAGAACATAAGAAATTGCCATGCTAGGTCAGACCAAGGGTCCATCAAACCCAGCATCATGTTTCCAACAGAGGCCAAACCAGGCCACAAGAACCTGGCAATTATCCAAACACTAAGAAGATCCCATGCTACTGATGCAATTAATAGCAGTGGCTATTCCCTAAGGGGCGGATTTTCAGAGCCCTGCTCGCGTAAATCCGCCCAAAACCGGGCGGATTTACGCGAGCAGGGCCCTGCGCGCCGGTGAGCCTATTTTACATAGGCTCACCGGCGCGCGCAGAACCCCGGGACTCGCGTAAGTCCCGGGGTTTTCGGAGTGGGCGTGTCCGGAGGCGTGTCGGGGGCGGGGCCGGAGCGCGCGGCGTTGCGGGGGCGTGTCGGCAGCGTTTGGGGGCGGGTACGGGGGCGTGGCTACGGCCCGGGGCGGTCCGGGGGCGTGGCCGCGCCCTCCGTACCCGCCCCCAGGTCGCGGCTCGGCGCGCAGGAGTCCCGCTCGCGCGCAGGGATTTACGCCTCCGGGAGGCGTAAATCCCCCGACAAAGGTAGGATGGGGGTTTAGACAGGGCGGGTGGGTTAGGTAGGGGAAGGGAGGGGAAGGTGAGGGGAGGACAAAGGAAAGTTCCCTTCTAGGCCGCTCCGATTTCGGAGCGGCCTAGGAGGGAACGGGGGTAGGCTGCGCGGCTCGGCGCGCGCAGGCTATACGAAATCGATAGCCTTGCGCGCGCCGATCCAGGATTCTAGCCGATACGCGCGACTACGCGCGTATCTACTAAAATCCAGCGTACTTTTGTTTGCGCCTGGAGCGCAAACAAAAGTAGGCTATTCGCGCTCGTCTGAAAATCTACCCCTAAGTAAACAATTAATAGTCGTTAATGGACTTCTCCTCCAAGAACTTATCCAAACCTTTTTTGAATCCAGCTACACTTACTGCACTAACCACATCCTCTGGCAACAAATTCCAGAGCTTTATTGTGCGTTGAGTGAAAAAGAATTTTCTCTGATTAGTCTTAAATGTGCTACTTGCTAACTTCATGGAATGCCCCCTAGTCCCTTCTATTATTCGAAAGTGTAAATAACCGAGTCACATCTACTCGTTCAAGACCTCTCATGATCTTAAAGACCTCTATCAAATCCCCCCTCAGCCGTCTCTTCTCCAAGCTGAACAGCCCTAACCTCTTCAGCCTTTCCTCATAGGGGAGCTGTTCCATCCCCTTTATCATTTTGGTTGCCCTTCTCTGTACCATCTCATCTATATCTATATCTGTACCATCGCAACTATATCTTTTTTGAGATGCGGCGACCAGAATTGTTCACAGTATTCAAGGTGTGGTCTCACCATGGAGCGATATAGAGGCATTATGACATTTTCTGTTTTATCAGTAGCATGGGATCTACTTAGCATTTGGGTACTTGCCAGGTATTTGTAGCCTGGATTGGCTACT